>NC_051182.1:59777145-59837144 GCF_013339695.2 Rhipicephalus sanguineus
ATTCGCGCAGACGCTAAACATTGTTCGAAAAAGCTCCGCATAATCTACTGGTTCCCAATATTGCTGCTAGAACAGCTCCCTATTATTAGGTCACCTTGTTATCAAGTCCACTATGCAAAATGTTTCAAAAGCACAATTTGCGGTAATCGTTTTAAATGCGAAGAGCATTTTTAGCGAACTTCTGCGACTTTGAGCATATCTATCTATCTATCTATCTATCTATCTATCTATCTATCTATCTATCTATCTATATCTATCTATCTGTCTGTCTGTCTGCTGTCTGTCTGCTGTCTGTCGTCTGTCTGTCTGTATATCTATCTATCTATCTATCTATCTATCTATCTAGCGCCTACGACTTTGTGCTCTCCTGGCCGTTTCGTTAATCGGATGTATACCAAAATTGGTGTGCCATAACATGGCCTATCGCGAACATAAATGACAGGTCATATCATGAAAATCATGACACGCATGTCATGAACAGCATGATTTACTTTCCACGGCCTTTGGGCTCCCTGGCCGTTCCGTTAATCGGATGTATACCAAATTGGTGTGTCTAACGGATCCTTATTACGAACATAAATGGCAGGTCATATCATGAAAATCATGACACGAATGTCATGAACAGCATGATTTACTTTCCACGGCTTTGGGCTCCTGGCCGTTCCGTTAATCGGATGTATACCAAAATTGGTGTGCCATAACATGGCCTTATCGCGAACATAAATTGACAGGTCATGTCATGAAATCATGACACGCATGTCATGAACAGCGTGATTTACATTCCACGGCCTTTGGGCTCTTGCGGCCGTTCCATTAATTTCATATATACCAAAATTGGTACGGCGTGACAAAAGTTCATGACGAACATAATGACAGGTTCTAACATGCAAATCATGACGCGCATGTCATGTGCAGCATGATTTACATAGCATGGTCTCGGGGCGCTCGCGGGCCGTTTAAAATGAGGGATACATACAAACTAGTATGACAGACATTTCTGTATGACGAACCATAACTGACACGTGGTAACGTGAAAATCATGATATGCATGCCATGTATGACATGATTTACATGCCACGCTCATGGCGCACTCGCGGCCGTTTCGCTAGATTGATATTGGCCTCGAGGAGTTACGGAGTCGCCCTCTATCGGACGCGTCTCGATTGCGTGCTAGGCAGGATGCCGCCGGTGCGTCCCCATAGGTTGCTGTCGGCGCTCTACAAAACACCTCGCGGGAGCCCTCAAGGGCATTCTGTAAGTACTTTCGAAAGAACTGTGTCTTTACTGTCAAGATAATCATTTTCGACGAACTTAAATCACAAGATAGTCTACAGTCGCTGTCTCTTTGCAGAAATCCGAGCACCCGCTTCACGCTGTCACCGCGTTGGAGACACCTGAACCGGCTTCTTACGTGAAAGGTAGTCCACTCGCTGAGTGCAAGCTATGAAATATCTCGTTAGAGTAGATGCCTGTATAACCAAACGGAGCATAACAGAAAAAAGCCTCAAGCCAGCGATCGCACGGGTTCGCGACGACTGACGGTGCCTCTACATGTATATATGAGCGTCTGCATGTATGTTCGTACTGCTGGTTTCGCTTTTGCTACAGCGCGTTTTTGGCCCCGCGCGACCGCGCTGTGAACTTTAGGCGCGCAAAACATGAGAATTTGTGAGTAACAAACACTACTGTTGCGCGGACGCTATCAGAGCAGTTCAAAAACAATTTCCTTACAACTGCGGCTTCGGTGCGCATGACAACTTTGTGATCTGCGTCCGACGATTCAGTTTTTTTTCTTTTTCGGTCTAAATTCGGGTACGTTTCAATGTCATTTGACAAGTTGTCTCGCACTGCGTGTTGATCGGTCTTCTCAGGGCAAATGCCGCTGCTTCTGTTTGTTTATTCAGCGCATTCGTTTCGTTTGGTGCTCACACAAAACGTGTCCAAATGCGACGCCTTTTTTTATAGCTCCTTATTATCGTTCCGTTTGCATTCCAGTGAACTTGCCACTCTCTGTGATCAACAAATTCATAGAAAGCTTCACCACTTCGAGATTGCTGGTGGAAGGAAAACCAGTCTACGAGACCGAGCATTAGTAGCATGCGCGCCTAGGAAAAGAAAGAAAATACAGTAACGCGGGAGAATCAGTACATCGACTGACAAGAAGAAGATGGCTTTCGCCTTCTAGTCATCTTTAACGAATGCATAAGGGACCCTGTGCGTTTTTTAATTCAATATCTAAAAATGACTTGTGCATCTGCAGCCGATTTTGTGGACGCTGAGCACGGGGCCGACGATCAAGAGGTCGCATGGAGGGTTCTGAGATGGCATCGCACGTGGTAAAATGTAGCGCTTTTACCATCCTGTGGCAGATAAGCATCATTGGGCGGGAAGCGCGCGCGAGCCATCGTCTCAGTGCGCGCTGTCTGCTACTCACGAACATCGCAGGCCCGACGCAGTAACAAAAGTCTTCGTCGCGGAAGTGTTTGTTGCACACAAGACTCGTAGCGGATGGCTACTTGCCGGTTAGCTTTACAACCTATGTTTCACGCTGTTTCTTGTCCCGCGGTTACTAGTGCAGGCTGACACTGGGCGCCCTTGCGTAAGCGCGGCGCTGCGGCACCGAGCGGTAGAGCCCCATGTTCGTCGCCTTCGGTGGCAGCCACTCCATTAAAATGGTTTCAATTGAGTAGAAAATGAGAGAAAACTACCGAATTTGAACAGACCGCAACGCATGTGGGACTTGAAACTCGTTTTCAAAGCACGCGGCAGTGCGCCACAAGCAGCCGACGCGGCCGCGGAGACCACGTGATCCTGCCAAGTACGTCACGCCGACGATGGCGCCGGCGTTTCCAGTGGTGGGCCTCGAGGCCAATACACCAAAATGCCACGCTCGTGGTGCATTGGCGTCCGTTTCGCTTGCGTGATATACACCAAAATTGGTGTTACCCGACACGACTGTATGACGAACGTGAGACGTGGTAACATGAAAATCATGACATGCAAGTCATGTACGACCTGATTTACATGCCACGTTCATGATGTGCTAGCGGCCGTTTCACTATATTGATATACACCAAAATTGTATTGCGCGATGTGGACTGTATGAAGAACATGAATAACAGTTGTTAAGATAAAACCGTGACATGCATGTCATGTATGTCATGATTTAATTGCCACGCTCATGATGCAATTCGCGGCCCGCTTCGCTAGCTTGATGTAACCAGATTTGGTATTGCGCGACGCGACTGCATGACGAACGTAAATGAGAGGTGGTAACATGGAAATCATGACTTGCAGGTTATGTGTGTCATGATTTACATCCGCGCTCATTGTGCATTCCCGGCCGTTTCGCTAGATTGATATGCACCCAAATTGGTATTGCGCGATGTGACTGTATGAAGAACATGAATAACAGGTGGGTAGCATGAAAACTATGATATGCATGCCATGTATGTCATGACTTACATGCCACGCTCATGGTGCACTCGCGGCCATTTTCGCTCCTTGGATATACACCGGAAATTGGTACTGCGCGATGTGACTGTATGACGAACCTAAATGAGAGGTCTTAACATGCGAATCATGTATGCATGTCATGTACGGTATGATTTCCATGCCACTGTCATGGTGCGCTTTCCGGCCGTTTTGTTAACGTGACATATACCAAAATTGGTATGACACGACACGAGTGCAGGATGAACATAAGCGACAGGTCATGCATTTAATACCAGAATATGCGTTTCATTGGCATGGTGTACACTAGATTGTGCATGCATGCGTGCATGGCAAACATGCGATATATAGTGGACTAGATGCCATGGCATGAATGATTTCATTTGGCTCAAAGACAAACAAGGCGATGTATGGAGCTCTTTGCTGGCTGCTTCGCATTACATCGATTCCCACAATGCGTGGGATCTGCCGAATTTTTTTACTTACTACGCGTGATATTTTACTAATGTTGAGTTATCACACAGGATTTTTGTACTGTTTTAACACAGGAATCCAGCTGTGACCAGAGCCAAAAGGCAGCCGTGCGAACCAGCTCCATCCAGCTCGGTCCAAGGTTCTCCAAGAACAAGCGGCGTGAACAAAAGGCAAGGCTCCGCCGCATCGAGAGCAGAGAAAGGGTTAGTAACCTGCGTGCACCACGCGTTACTGGAATGTTGTAAGCAATTTAGTGTGCGCGTCATTCAACTCAGATTGTGTTTTCTTTCTGGATATCGTTGTTTTCTTCCGGATGTTATCTCAGTGTTCTACGTTCTCGCTTACCCAGAGTCCTCAAAAAATCATAAAATACGATATTTTCTCGCTGCCTTTGCAGTTGCTTTTTCTGTAGCGGCAGGCATCTTCAGATGCTTATGGACATCATTTGGGGCAGTAATTATGACAGTTAAATTTATTGACTTTTTAATTAGTGGAGTCAGGCGGTTATCTCAAACGGGAGAATTGAAGCTCTTCATGCGAAGAACGCATCGCGGCTTTGAGATATAGAAAAAGCGGCCTCTAGTGATTATCGTGGCGTAATGAAATTCAACCAAATTCAACGGAGAAACACAAGCCGAAGCACCGATGAGCGCAAGGAGCAGAGAACCAGAATGACGTCACTGTTCAAGGCAACAATTACAGAGGTGTCTGGATGTCTGAGAAGAATATGGCGGTCGCACTCTTCTGCGTTTCGGTTTCAGTTTCGCTGCTGAATTTGGGTGAATTTCGCTTCATGGAATCATTACTTTAGGCAGCATTTTCGAAATCTCAAAGATGGAACGGGTTCTTCGCTTGAAGGTCTTCAATTCTCCCATTTGATATAGCCGCCTAACTCAACTAATTAAAAATCAATTAATCACACTTTCATAGTTACTGTCCAAAATTATGTCTTTAGCCATCTTAAGATGACTGCGGCTAACGAAGAAGTAATTGGGCAGGCATCAAACAAATATCGCATTTCCCTGATTTTTGTGGATTTTGGACACATTTCTCGAAAAACCCGCTATGTATGTCCTACTTGTTATACCCACATATAACGAAGTCAAGGAAGCTATAAGGACCATCAATTGAACTGTTTTAAGGCGGGTTGAGACCGTGAAAGTGAGTTTAAAAATTTCGCTGTACATAGGTGGTAATGAAAGCTATGGCTATAAAATTTGCGAGGTATTTAAAGGTAGACGCAGGTTGTATTGGAGCTCAAGATTAGTTTCAAATTGTATTTAGTGTTCTTTTTTAATTTAATTTTTTTCTATTTTTCGACATATGTATTTTTGTTAAAATCTGCTATTCGAAGAGCATTGCAATTTTGCGCAAAGGTAGCTACTAGCGCGTTACAGAAGTGGAACTAAAATTGTGAGCGTACAAGAAAAACTAGATTTCTTTTTTTGTTTAGGTTTGTCGATGTACGAAAATTGCCGCTATGAATGGGTCCTTTTTAACTAAAAAATACAAATGCACTTAGTCTACTGATTTCCAGTTATGTGAACACCACTAATTAACACACATGAGAATTTTTATTTGCTTATGTCAAATAGCTTCCGAGAAAAAAGATACACAAACTCCGAAAATTTTGTTTTGAGAAAAACGCAGTAATTACCTATGTGTACACGCGCATGTCCTGTCTACGCGTCAAAGAAAAAAGACAAAAAATATTTTTTAGGCCCCGAGTTCTAAGTGTGATATATTTTCTGAAAGCTGAAGAAATTTTCTATCAGGTGATTGCAAAATCCCAAAATGGTTTTTTTTACCAAACGAAGTCACCCTACCTCAAGTGTATAGTAGTAATTGTGACGTAGATGTCAATAAAGTAAAGCGGACGAAAAGACAACTTGCCGCCGGCAGGTGCGGGCGCTGCCAGAGTCGAGTTTTCTTTTCGTCCACTTTCTCCACATCTATATCACATTTACTACGATGCACTTGAAACAGTTTAATTAACGTCTTCTATGCCTTCCTTGGCTGCATTATCTGTACGTCTTCACTAGTATTTTATCAAGAGGGAAACGAGCACCTAAGATTCCCCTCTACTTGATAAACTGTAATGTAACTTACATCACAACCATTGCGTTGTGACATGCACATACCACGATCATAATATCTTCATTTTCTTTCTCCTTTCCTGCCCTCCTCCTACTAGGGCCTTTCTGTCCTGAATCCCTTTCCCCTATACAGAGCCGCACGTAGGTGCCTTTACATACGCCCGCAGAATTCTGTTTTTCATTTAGGAGCTTTCTCTCTCTCTCACCCTTTCAGTAGGTGGGATCCGAACCCGCAACCTTCGAAGTACGCATCCGATGCTCTACTGATTGAGCTGTGACGGAAGGCGCTTCCCCGTCACCTTAATTCATTTCCGTTTACATCGTGATGACTAAGCTACCGTTAAAGACGAAAAAAATTCCCGTCCTTTCGTTCTAAGATTTCTCTATAATTCGCAATGTATCAATCAGAACTTGTGGCATTAGACCGCGGAGTGCTCAGTATAAACAAACTTCTGGGTCCGTACGTTGCCAACGATAGCCTTACATACGCTTTAAAAGCGTCCAATCGTTTTCTTGAAGACTGCGGCATTGCTCGAAATTACTAAGACATTTTAAGGTCACTTAGTATATGTGTGTCCTACTTATTAAGTAGAACCTGGGTGATACAAATCTCAAGGGGGAGCGAAAATATTCGTATCACCCGAAATTTAGTATCAACAAAAAACTGGTCAAGTCTGTTTTCAAACCACGATATACGCACGAAACATTTATTTCCGTTGAACTAACTCGTGTATGTCTTTCATGGAAAACACGCGAACGGACCACAAGGGGACGGTGCAGCTGGCTGCCGCGAACGCGCGCCTGAAAGCTTCGAATGAGGTGACCCGAAAACCATAGTGCCATAGTCCGCTCCACCACCGTCATAAGCAAAGAACCACAGGAACGCCGCGTGCCTTTTGACGACATCATATGCTTTATCGACCGCTGCGTCTAGCGTCACTGTCGGTTATTGTGTCGACATCTTCCGTGGTTTCGTGCGCTTTGGTCGTGGCAAACGGTAGTTTCGTTTTCAATCCGCGTGCGAGGGCCGCGCGCACGTGCCTTCAGAACTACGTCGTTGCTATATCGATGATCGCGGCTACCGCGGTTTTGTCCGCCGCGGTTGCGGCAAGCAGCGTTGGTTTGCCAGTGTGAACGTCGGATGCGCATGTATGTTCGTAGTTTCGTCGCCACCATATGCGATCGCGTCGATAGCGACCACGGTTTCGTCCATAGCTGTTGTGGCAAACGATAGCCATTGTTCTGACAGAGTGTGCGCTCGCTCCTCTCGATCGTTGCTCGACAGTTTCGGTGCCAATGTTCGTATCACCCGTCGCGACGCGGAAAAGTGTTCGAAACATCCGAATTTTGGCTCATTTGGACACAATGGAATTCGGCCGGGAATTTCACGAATTCGCATCAGCCGGGTTCGTATCACCAAGATTCTACTTACATGTATGTCCTATATAGTTATGATGTGTTAGCTGCTATGTCGCCCATATGTGAGTATTCATCTCCTTTATGACTATGGACGGTATAAGGGACTTTAATAATTGCATTGGATACATTTTGTTTTACGTTATTACGCTGTTCATTGACATGTGTGTTTTTATGTTTTTCCATCTACTGTTTGTACGTTTATTTGTTGTCTTGTATGCTCGATCCGTTTAAGAGCTAAGAAAGTAGCCGGTGCCTTATTTATGCGCCAACATCTCCTTCCCGTCGTATAGATGAAAAAAAGTGTGTTCTTCAGTCGCAGGTCCTCGGACAAGGTCAGTGTCTCCCAGCAAGAGAGAGACGGCAAGACTACGGCCACGACGTCCTTGCAGTGCGGCGTTTGTAACAAAGTTTTCAAGTGCAGGTCGCAGCTGCGAACACACTTGTTCGCTCACGTAGGCGAAAAACAGTACGCCTGCGACGTGTGTGGCAGAAAATTCGTGCAGAAGAGCAACCTGGTGATCCACAGTCGCACGCACACGGGCGAGAGGCCCTTCGAGTGTTCGTCGTGCCCGGCCACGTTCACCCGCAGCGATATTCTGAAAATGCACATGTTGACCCACACTGGGGAACGACCGCATGAGTGCAACGAGTGCGGACGGAGATTCGCCACGAAAGCAAGCCTCGCGCGCCACGCACTGACTCATTCGGGGAAGAAGGCGTTCGCCTGCCACGTGTCGGCCGAAAATTTTCTTTGAGAGGCACACTCCAGCGCCACGCCCGTATGCACACTGGCGAGAAGCCCTACGTGTGCCACCTCTGTCCCGCCACGTTCGCACTTTTGAGCACGCTGAAAGGGCACGTCGCAAGCCACACCGGAGAGCGATCTCACAAGTGTGACGTATGCGGGCAGAGTTTCGGATCGAGATGCAACCTTTACACACATATGATCGTTCACTCGGGTGTGAAGAAGTTCAGCTGTGAATTTTGTAGCCGCCAATTTAGTTCTAAACAAGCACTGACAACGCACACCCACACGCACACGGGCGAGAAGCCGTATCTCTGCCACCTTTGTCCTGCTGCATTCGCGCACAGAAGTAACCTGAAGAGGCATGTTCTGACGCACACCGGCGAGCGACCTCATGGATGCGACGTATGCGGGAAGAGATTTTCGCGAAGAGGGGACCTTTCGCGACATAAGCATACTCACTCAGCTAGTCGCTAAGCCTAAGTGTCACTTCTGTAGCGGTACATTTTACGGTAAGGTACACCTCAACGCCGCCATGACTGCAGCTCGAACAGCGGGATATTTTGAGACCGTTGTAGTATTCTCAGGCAGTGCATGGTAATATCATTCACCCTTAAATATCACACTCACTAAGCAGGCAGCAGTACACACTCTTTGGCGGGCATATTGCCCCCAGCCATGCAGCAGGCAGACGCCGTGCATGTATGAATCGGATTCAGGAGACGCGGCCCCTATACCACATTTTACGTTACAGGACACGTGTGGCCCATGCCAAGTAGGCAAGTCCTTTGGCATAAGTAGGTCTTTTCAGCTGAGAGCGTATGCGCATTTTTCTTGTAGAGGTGTTCCCAGAGACTATCGGATACCATCGTCAGATTCACTATGCAAACATCTGACGAACATTAATGCCTATTGTTGCTGCTTTTGAAAGTTCTTTTGCATATATAAGTGCCCTGTTGTCTGAGATAATAAAATGTACCCTTTATTTAGACTACGCTTTCGTACGTGTCTGCCCAGATTCTTTTGCGCGCATGCGCATGTGGACCGCAGTGTTTTAAATCAGGGGGAAAATGACAACTAATACGGAACTTTTGAGCCTAGTGCAAAGTCGAGATTATTTCGTCTAGGGGGAAAAAAATCCGATTTGATGTTATCCAATGTTATTGAGTGCTTTATTTGGGGAGGTTAAATCTTCACTATGACATACCGCTCCCTCGCTTCACAGCGTGAACTGCCAACTTAAAACTTTGGCAAGTGTTTGTAGCGCTGAACCCGCCATGCGTTTTATTGTAACCATACCATTGCACAAAATACCCTGCACTTGGTTAATAGTCTCTGAACATAAACGTTTATTTTGGTCAGTTATTTTCTCACGGAAGTGCTATATTTATAAGGATATGCATGAATAATTTCTTCCTCGGACGTCAATCCAGCATTAAACACGAACGACGACCACCTAACCGAAACGTGGGAGGCCAAGCTCGCCCTCGAGGACCTGGAAGACCAGCGACAACTTCTCATCAGGGCCAAGAGGGCAGTTGAAGCCAGAGGGTTCCTGGACTAGGGAGCCCTGCCACCTTAGGGCGATACCGAGCATCGCTCGGAACACTGTTTCACAAATAAACGTTTATTTCTCTCCCTCTCTCTCTTCCCAACTTACTAGACGCGGCACTTTATACACAATTTCATTCTTCCGCCTGCTAACAATGATTATAAAGAACGACTACTGCATTTTTTGGGAGTAAATGTCTGGAACGATATACCGTTACATATGAACGAAACAAGATTTTCCCGTGCACTTAAAAGATACCTTTTCTAGAAAAATTAATAAACGATAACACTAGCACTCGCTTTTGCTGCGTTCTCTGTTTCGGTATAAATTGATTAAATGGCTAACAAAATGATATTTGACATTCTTTTCTGTATTTATATTTTCGTTGAGTATAGATAGAATTCGTTTCATGCATTAACATGAATAATGCAGTTGTCTTATCATGAATACGATTCTTTTCTGTATGTTTTACTTTTTTTTGTTCATCTCTTGTTTTCTTGAAGTGTACTTACCTGCTTTGTTAACATAATCTGGTTATGTAATTGCATATTTATTGAGACTCTCTGCTAGCCAATGGCTGTGGATTCCAGCAGTGTTGTGCATTTTCATGTACAAACAGAAGTCGAAATAAAAGACGATTACGATATTCGGATAATGAAAACTGCGTACATACAGCGAGCATCACGAATTCATAACCTGCAGACTTCTTGGCTTCAAAAGTTCACACTTGTTGAGTACTACTTATTGCGAGATATGGGACTAGCATCATACGGGTTAAATATTCGCAAGGCAAATGTTAAGGAACACGTAATAAACCATGGAACAAAAAAGTTTGGCATAAAGGTAAAAGAGCCCTGAGACGTTATTGTCAGTTTTGTGCAAACCCGTTGCGCTGGTAGCAATAGCTTGCGTGGATCGAAGTATAACTTGCTTGCACTGTAAACATGTATGTTCAAAATCATTTAGATGTCTTACACGCAAGCTTACGTGCGCCATCTGTGAAATCGGCGTCGTGGAGTGTGTCCGTATGTGTTCGGGCAAAGCAATTCCACCTGCACTCTTAGCCAAGTGCGGCTTAAAACAACGCATATAACCGGGAGAATAGGTCAGATTTTCGGCGCTTATAAATGGCTCACTGTAAGGGGCCTAAACGTACGTAGCCGAATATTAAGCGGCCTATTTTTTGAGGCTTTTGTATATGCGGCTTATGCATATAAAGGCCAAAAGTATGCGTCCCATGCACGTGCGGCTCTTCTATACACCAGAGCACGCCTGTCTCGCACCCAGGCTGCTGGCGAGCCGAGCGGATACTCTCGCAACCAGACGCCGGGCTGACCGGGGCTGCCAAGGCGCGCACGGGCTGCACCAAGTAAACAGGGCAAGCTGCAGTTCTGAGGATTTAAAGTGCGAAAAACTACCCGTTCACGCCGCTCCAGCGTATAAGAGCTCGTCCTGGGCACTACTGCGTCGTCTTTGGATGCCAAAACAAGCTGCGCAACAAGAGGATATTAGCGTTGTCTGCGACGATTACGACGCGCCACGGAAATAGTGCCGGTGCGGTGTTTTCAGCTTCGCCGCGAGTGGATAACTGCGATTCAAGCAAAAAAACTAGGAGCCGAGTGAAAATGCGCGAGTAAGTACACTAACTGCGTGTATTCTGCAGTGTGATGCCCAGCCTATTTCATTTTGCGAACCTAATTTGCGTGACACGCAGCTGGGTTGAAGGCAGGCGCGAGCTTTGTGTGGGCGGGGCACTTGATACCTTTGAGCGTTACCTTTGACGAAAATCTAGTGCAAGGTAGTGCTTTCAAGCACAAGCAATCAGCATGCTTTGCCACTTTCAACGTAGTATTAAGCTTTAGTGCTTTTGGTGGCATCCACGCCTTCGAGATTTCGTCTTCAAAAGGTAATAAATGGCACGGTGCTCCTCAACAGCTGGCAGAATTTCCTGCTTTCATTTCACTGTTTGATGTCCCCAAATTTATTTGGACACGAGGCATCCAGCTGCACATAATACATATATTGGCACGTAAGTAAACAGTACTCGCGCCAGTGTCCTTTACGTCGCAGGCGTAGCTAACCGGCTCAACTAAGAGTAGCACAGTTTCGCTTGTAAAGCACCATCGTTACAAGAATATAATAGCGCAGGTAGCTTCCAAAAGGGATCGCTGAACGATACTTCAGGTTATACTCTCCGATAGCGCGCTTTTGTGAGCAAGACGCATTATTGTAAGAGGGTCCGTGAAACAAAAATTACGTTCCGCGAAACTACCCGTAAAGCATACTCTAATTATTACGCGATGCATGCTGAAATCATGAGCTTTCACAAAACTTTGTGCACAACTTGTAATATGGGGCAACAAAACATCGTTTCACTCTTTCGCGAGCTGCACTGCAATTACGATTCACGCGTACTACAGCGAGAACGTTTTTTTTTACAAATGTAACAGCGTACGTATCTGACGAGGTTGCTTCCGCAGCCCACTCAGCACGTACTGTATACATTGTGGACTTGCATGAGGAAGATGTTCTTGATGTTCCAATAAAATCAGCGAAAATGTCCAGGCTAGAAAAGACGCGAAACGCGCTCTCCGACGGGCTGAGTTTCGGAAGTTTCACGTTTGCTCTGTGTAGCGTCTGCTGGCGTGGCAGCCCGCGCATGTTGTTTCGTCGCGTGTGCGATAGATGGCGCGACGCGCGATGCAAATATGGCGATGCGCATGGAAGTCGCTGTGTTCTGGTCTATATTCGGCCTGTTGTCCAGTAGTAGTATTTCATCCCTTTCAAGGCCGCTTAGAATGGGCCGCATACCGACAATCTCGTTATGCGGGACATTGGCTGAAACTTGTCCTGCCTAATAGGTGGTACTTTTCGCAATTTTTTTGAAGAAAAAAGATTATCAAACTTTCTTTTTTGTGCTGCCTATTTTTGTCTTTTGCTTGTTTTCAGCCTTTTACCTCATGAGCATGCATATACACATCACTAGGACACTGGACAGAGAGTCATGAGTCAACACACATCCACAATGCGGATTTGAACCCAGGCAAACCGCATGTCAAGCAGACGCTGTAACCAGTACAGAGGTGAACCGGATAACGAAGTCGAAACGTCGCGGAGGATGGGCATTGTGAGCCAAGAGAAACAACGCGGCCAGGCGGAGAAAACATTCTCGTGCCAATTAAGTCATCGGCCATAGTGTCTGGTCGCAGGGGCAAACGCGAAGAGATCTCACTCGATGACCTTCATTTTCTTTTCACAGTGTTGGGGTCAAGGGTAGCGCCCTTGGCATCAGCCCCGCTACCAGCAAAATTTACACTGCCGTTTCACATCGTGAACTCGAGCGACTTGCAAGCGAGCGGGTGCCTTCGCAAGCGGCAGAGGAGGTCAACAGAGCGCTTACCCGGACCTTTCCCTTTTTAATTAAAATATGCGTTTGCTTCCCACGAAACAGATTCTCACTTATGCGCGCGATCTGCCGGAATTTTTTTGAACGACGCTTTTATGAGTTACAGATTTCAGTGGCGGCGGCAGCGACGCCATATTTCGCGAAAAACTAGGCGCCGGCTAGTAATCAGAAATGCGGGCGTACACACATGCGAGCTGCCCCGGTCGCATGCGTGATTTGAATGCTCCGTTTTTCATGAAGTGCTGCTCGCTCGGCATTGTGATCCTTTATCGAGGCCCCTTGTCGCTTGACGTTGCCACGTTTCGTTGTTGCCTGGATATGAACGCATGTCAGTCGTTGTTGCCTGTAACAACTGAAGTGCTGCGCTGCTAAGCACGTGGGTGAAAGTCCGGTCCCTGGTTATGAGGGACAGCATGCCGTTCTCTCGCAGTAGAGTACTTAGTAATTTAAATCGTGCCCAATTTTTAAGACGAAAGAAATGCCTCACTAAAGACGAGAAGTGATCGTCGGAGGCGTTGGAGTCAACACGAAGTTAGGCAACACACGAAGTGATGTTTGGGCTACATTAAACGTGGACGGCAGTAACAATGCTCATCAGACAACTTGCATCAATTTGTTCCATGACAATGTATGAAACAGTCTTGCAGTACACGATCCTTCTGGCCGATGAAAGCGAGCACACATCGAGCATATATTCGCCGCGAGATCGACCTATAGGTGGCAGCACCGTTGCCGCGTTAGTGTGGAGAGGCGGTCGGAGGCGCGTATACAAATGCAGACACCGGCGCTTCGTTGTGAGCGGTTTGAGCCGATTGTCGGCGAATAAAATGCGTTGATTGCAGCTTACTGGTAATATATACGCTCTTCATTGTTGAATCGATGCACGAAGATCATCCAACGTTACTATTACTAGTGAGAGAAGCGCAATCTGCCGATGAAAGGGATGCTCGCCCTGGATGACAGTCTGCGCTTACGCACTGTATGACGTTTTTTGTTGTTTTCTCTGTACCTGTTTAGCTTGTGTTTTGTGTACTACGCACTGCAGTAGCACGACTGAACTACTTAAGTGTTTACTTGTTCATTTGTATACCAGCCCATATTCCTGTGCAATGAGTTCAATAGCACTGTTCACGCGAATACGCATATATACGCAGGTAAGAGTTTAGCACAGAGCTTTCATCGATTGATTACGTACACGACAATGATGCAAGAAAGGTCCCGTTATTTTATGGAGCAAGTGCCTTTCTTTTCAAACCAATAATGTCCGCTGCCTTCCATAAATTTATAACAACTCCACACAAACGCTCAAGATAATGTAAAAAGAAAGGATGAGGATTTGCGTGAAATTATACTACATAAATGTAAGGCACGCCGTCGGGATTAATTTTGAACATCTGGGTCCTTCAAAGCGTACCTAAATCTAAGCACACGGGTGGTTCTGCATAAATTTTGCCCCAAGTTAAAATTGCGCGCGGCAACTCAGTTTTATCACTGCCGTGTCATTCCATTGTCTGTTTTTTTTAGGGACAGTTTGAGTACCGAAGTCTCACACTTCACTTGATAGAAATATCTCGCTGTAGCGGGGCCACAACCGTAAAATAAAAGGACATCTTAAGCACAACTAAAGCTCATCATGAACTGGAGTGCCGTGGTTATACACCTAACAACAACGCCAAAGTGCATGAGGCTCGTTTTTGTTTACCACCGAGTCACTGAAACGCTGCATTTACACACTATTTAATGTTCCTCATGTTTGGGACTGTGCCAAGCGCACTTTAGGGTGTGCTTGGGTCAGAAAGCGGCACCAACACTGAGATGATTCTGGCGAACGAAGGGTACGACACCAATACACTGCCCTCTCGGAAGTCGCACTCACTGATCTTATTACAGTGCGCATGCAGCCGAGCAAGCCCATTTGCTTCTGTACATCATGTTAGGTATACGTACGAGAAGTTAAACTCATGCTAACATAACAAGTAAACCGCCCTTTGAGAACGTGCAGGACGTACGCGCACATGCAAACACGACGTGGCTAGCAGACGACGCAGGGAGCAATCCACACTAGGCGCGCTTCAGCCAGTAGCCGCCAGGCAGCGACTCCGCTCGATCTCGTGGTCAATAGGCAAGCACACTCACTCATGTAGCAAGTCATTCACATTCATTTCAATGCTCAGCTTGAATAAATACGCACATGGGCGCAGCAAGATGTCAGTATGAACATGAAGGAGTACCTGAGTCTGAGAAGATGCGAGTATGAGCTGAGTGAAACCCCTATGAGTGAGTGAGTGAGTGTGTGTGTGTGTGTTTGCTTGTGTGTGTGTGTGTGTGTGTGTGTGTGTGTGTGTGTGTGTGTGTGTGTGTGTGACGTGAGTACTATGAACATGATCGAGTACTGTTGCGCCTCATCTACCTTTCTCCAGAAATCCTATGACCTCTGCCGTTTTCGGGAGTCGCCATGTGAATGCACGCTCATGTGTGCGCGTGTTGAGGCCAGTTGTATGCATGCAAGCATGACTGTGCATTGCGCAATGTGCATGCAACGGTATAATGCTCCTGATTGTATTTAACAACCGATCATAATCTTCACGTTAGCCCGTGCATCGGGTAACACGTCCAATCGAAAACTTTTAAGACGAAAGTGTTATATGCCGGGGTCCACCACGCCTCCACTGACGGATTTCCGTCACGGATATGACGTTGCGAAATAAACACTGACAGCAAAGAAAAAACGAAGAAAGAGTTCCGTTGCGCGGAGTCGAACCTACGACCCCTCGGTCCGCTGCGCGCGGCGCGATACCAATCGGCCACAGAGCATACATTCTTCAGCTTACTAACAGCGAGCTATTTATATACACCATTTACCATTGCTACTCGGAGCTCGGTGGCTTCAGCGTGTTCTTGTTATAACTAGCGAGATGGCGCGAAGAGCGCATAGGGCGCGCTTTAAATGTCGTCGCCCCGCGTGTTGCGATGCGAGCGCACCTCTACTGGAGGTGTCTCTCGAGCGCGCGCGCTTATTTCGTGATGGGGGCGGTTTGTACGTCTTGTGCTTCCAGTGCAAGTCTCCGTTGACGCTACAGAGAGCACGAAGGTCCCTTCGCTCGCTGCAGCGGCAGCGTTTCCGAAAGGAGCGCGCTACTCACGCTCAAAGAAGTAACAATTGTAACAGTTGTTAGTTCGCCCTCGTCCTGTGTATGTTCTTTTCGGGGGTCCTTTCTGCTTTAGAGCGCGCTGCAAGTTTCAGGCTGCTTTCCGTTCTTCGCGTGACAATACAATTTGTTGCTATAGCGTTCATTCCTTCGCCCTTGTGGTCAAACAATGTAGAATAAGCGCTCAACTACTTCAGTGAAGACGTATTTCACTTTCGTGCTATACCGATTCCCGTGAAATGGGATCAGCCATGGTTTTTTCGATAATCGCGGTGCACCAACAAGAAACCGAAATCGCCCAGCGCAAGCCGTAGCAAGGCAGTGCTGTAGCTTTCAAATTCCAGTTTTAAATGTTAGCGGCCCGTACTCGCTTTATGAGTGGATCCTTAAAAAAACATTACTCAACCATTCACATAACGATTGCGCCGCAAATACAAATGCAAACCCAGGCCAAGGCCTCGACAATTTTTTTATATAAAGATACAGGACTCGCTGCCCATGCATACATTGTACAGGGAGCGCGCCAAGAAAGCCCTCCACCGTACTCCCCACTTCCACTGTATGGGTAATATGTGCCAGACAAAGGCTTAGCCAAGAATTGTTTTTCGAGTGAGGCTCCAGCGTTCTTTATGTATGCTCGTGCATGCGTTTGTATGTGTGCGTGTACATATACGCACTTAAAATAAAAAAATTGCGGGGAGGTGGGAGGTGGCTCCGAACCCTCGTTGCCCCAATGGTCCAGGATACTAGCGTCGGCGCGCCCCGCAGGACAAGCGCTACCGGCGCGATGGCATTTCCGCCGTCACCCCCATCCAAGAAGTGAACCGCCCGAGCGCGACGCGCGCATCGAGCATCCCATACACCGGCCACAGCGCCCTGTCTGGATCGCGCGTGTCGTTGCGAAAGTTGTGTCTCAGCATCGGTTTACGCACCTTCCCGTTGCCCCCGTCCGCTCTTAGCAAGTGTGTCTGGGATTTGTTCAACTCCACACAACAGCTGGGCTCTCGTGCAAGCCTTTCTCGCAAGGCAGGTATGACGGCATCTTGATTCTCCGTTGCATGCTATCGTAGTAGCCAGTTTAAATAATGAACCTGTCGCGAAAAGGCGAAGTGCCCTTATGTTGTCCGTTGCCATAAAACTAATCTACATCTGAAGTTGAAGTTGAAGTTGAAGTTTATTCAAAATATATACATTTTTGATATACCTTCGTTTTGCGTTGCAATTGAACAATCAGAGGTCCCAAAGTAAGAACTGTCAGGGGGACCTCCTAACAAAAATTTAACAGAGGATTAGTTCAACAATCAGCAAACAGTGGCGAAATTGCAGAAAAATATAGAAAAAAGAGTGCGAGAAAAAAAAGTATGGCAACATAAGTAATAATGACAATTTGATTCAAACAAAGAAATAAAAAAAACAAAGTCACAAATCGTTTAACAATTCGATTTTAAGACGTTTACAAAATGCGTGCACTGGCATGATTTCAAATCAAAAGGTAGCTTGTTCCACAGTGTTACACATGAAAATCTTGTCGTCATTGGACCATAGTTTGTACGTACTTTAGGTAAAAGTAGATTACGGTTAGTTGAAAACCTTGTGTTGTTGGTATTAACAAGAGTGAAATCAGAAAAACTAGAAATGTATAATTCATGATTTAAAACACGAAACATGATTATTAGGATTTTGTGGCTAACAAGTTTACGCAAAGGCAAAATGCTTAGACTGCGAAAAATGGGGGCTGATGGTGATGAAAATGGGTTGAAAGTGATAAGTCTTAAAGCTTGCTTTTGCAATCGTTCAAGATGACCTATATGCGACCAATACGTGTTTCCCCATGATGATAGGCAGTACGACAGATGGCTGTGAATAAATGCGTAATATAAGGGAAGAAGGATTTCGGTTGAAAAGTAAGGCCGTGTTTTGATAATCACATGAATACCGAAAGACACTTTATGAGTTAAGGACTGAGCATGCTCACTGAATTTCATATGTTTATCTAATATTACTCCAAGAAATTTTGTGGAAGCAGATGTATGAATGAAGTGTCCATCAAGTGTCACTGCTAATGAAGAGATGTTCGGCAATAACTGTGGGGAATGAAAGACCATGAAATTTGTCTTCGATGGATTGATACGTAATGCATTCGATTCACACCATGAATGAACGTTATTTAGGTCGATGTTTAGTGAATGTTGTAATACGAGTGGGTCCTTATGTGCGGTAAAAATTGTAGTGTCATCAGCGTAGAGAAGAGCATTAGTGTGTTTCAAACGAAGTGGTAAATCATTTATAAATAACAAAAACAGGAGGGGTCCCAGGATCGATCCCTGTGGAACGCCAACGTTAGTGATTTTTGGAGATGAGAATGAATCATTTATTTGAACAACTTGCGTTCGATCAGTAAGACAGCTTTTAATCAGCTGTAAGGGTGGTCCAGATATGCCGTAACAGTCAAGTTTATGAAAGAGAATGTTGTGATTAATTGTATCAAAGGCTTTAGTAAAATCAATGAACACGGCTCCAAAAAGTAGGCCTTCATCAACTGCCAATTTAACTTTATCAGTGAAAGTAATTAGTGCAACTTCAGTCGAAAAACCCGGACGGAAGCCAAATTGGTCATCAGATAATATGTTAAATTTGGATAAGTATTTCATTAGGCGGTTGTAGATTAGTTTTTCAATTATTTTACTAAAGAAAGGTAATATGCAAATTGGGCGATAGTTGTTAGAGCATTCGCGATCACCTTTCTTAAAAATCGGGATAATTTTACCTGATTTTAGGCTATGAGGAAACACAGCAGCAGAGAAAAGCTTATTGATTAAATAGGCTAAAATTGGTGAAAGCTCATTCGATACAAGTTTAATTTTGGAAGCGCAAATTTCATCGAGACCTGGGCCAGTATTCTTTAATGATAAGATAATATCGTGAACTTTATCTGCTGCCGTGGGGTACAAGAAGAAAGATTGAGGAGTACGTGGAATACTTGGCAGTGTGAGTTCCGATTGAGTGGCTTTATTAGTACCTACAGGGGCACTGAAATGTGAACTGAAAACCTCAGCGATGGAACCAGAGTCCGTGTATCTGTTTTCGTTACCAGTTATGGCAGCTGGGTGTGATTTAGGCTCATTGTTGTTAAGAAATTCTTTAATGACCTGCCACTTCTGCCTGGTGTTGCCACAATTATTTCTAATCTTATTTTGATATTATTCCCGTTTAGCGTGCTTCAGAGCAGCTCCCAGAATATTGGAATAAGTTTTTAGCCGACACTTTAGGGAATGATTGAACGGTTCTGCCTTGACCTTCCTGCGAAGATTATCTTTCTTCATTATAGAATGCATTAGTGCCTTAGTGATCCAAGGGTTCCTAGGCGTACGAAACCATTGTTTAACCGTGATTTCAGAAGAAGACTGACTGATACATTCTCTAATCTTAGTTGAGAAAGATTCAAATGCAGTTTCGGCGTTATTTTCGTGGTAGAGTTCGCTCCAATTAGTCTTTCGAATGGTGTCTACAAATTTCTTTGAATCGAAAGTAGTGCGCACGTTATTTCTGATACGGTAGAACCTTTTAGACCCGAAACACAAAAGTATCGGATAATGATCCGTAATAGCATCATCCAACACTCCTGCTGTAATATCGTCGGTAGGCAGACTGACCAAAATGTGATCGATCAATGTATTGGAATCATATCTAGTTGGAGTACGTATTACTGACGAAAAGCCGTAACCAAGAAAACAGCGTACGTATTCAGAGCAGGATTGGCTGTGTTGATCAGCAATGTTAATGTTTATGTCACCACAGATAACTACATTCTTGTTCTCTTCAATTAATTTGTTTAACATTACTTCAAATTCTGCGCAAAATTCTGCATATGATGAAGAGGGCGATCGGTAAAGTGATAGAATGACGGGGTTACGGTTAGTCATTGGCAAATGATGATGGTCAATTTCAGTGCATACGGATTCGCAAAGTGGTGTGCTTAATGATACGTCAAATCGCCGCCGATAAGGTACAGTAGAATCAACAAGAATAGCTGAACCGCCACCACGACTACCCTCACGATGACAATATTCTGATATGTAGCCAGGGATTTCGTACAGGGTACCGTCATGTGAGGTCAACCAAGTTTCTGATAAACATATGAATGAGAACGTGTGATCGATGACTGAAAAGAAAGCACAAACGTCATCGTAGTGTTTGCGAAGGCTCCGGATATTAAAATGAATCAAAGAGAATGCAGACGCATTGTCCTTGAGAAGTGCTTTAGTGCGTTCGAATGAAAATATGGACGAATCCATTCTGAACAGCGACTGAAGTGGTAAAGAGATGCCTACAGTGACAAGTTATTTAAATACGGTAAGATCACCCACGCCAGAGATGCGGTGCACTCTACTATCTTCCGATTTCCTGGCCTTGATAATGCAATTATCTGTCCAGAGAAATTTCCATCCCTTAGCTTTCTTCAGCTCAAGGGCCTGGGCAAAAAGTCGCTTATTCTCTGGCGTCAGGTGGTCATTGACGTAGATGGATGCAGCTGAATTCCCAGAAAGCCCAATAGCTCTTGTGTTAAGTCTTGCCTTCCTTGCTTTTACCGCGAAGTCTGTTTTTTTAGACCGCGAGCAGAACCGCGCAATAATATGCGTGCCCTGCTTTCCCGGTACACGGTGCGCTATGTCTATATCACTGGGAGCAATTGCGCAGCCTACTTTCTCGCCAATGGCCTGTTGCGTTAACGCAGCCGGTTCCCTATGTTTAAGCAAACCGAACACGGTATTCTTCCCTTCTCGAAACAGTGGTTCTTTTCTGCGAAGTGATGGTGACTTTTCTCGAATATGGTTAGTGAGACTTTTGTAGCCACGCGGCAAGCGAGATAGGCCGCGTGCGTCGAATTCGAAAACTGGACGCGCCCACTCCGGCAGAGGGGCGAGCGGCAAGTCGGAGCACTGGTCACCGGAGTTAAGGCTGTTCTCCTTGGCTGGAATGTACCGTACAATCTGTGTGAATTCACGCCAGCGAGTTGATGCATTGAATAGCCGCACTTGTAACGATGTCTGAAACTTTCTTCGTAGCACGTAGACGGGGGTTGGCCTTGCGTTCGCGAAGTCAACCCTCGGTCAGTTGACGATGGACGCAAAACCATTTCCCAATCTGTCTACACTGTCTTGTCTCGTTGTCCGTGCACGTAGAATTGTGATTTATCGATGCCAAGCTTTTACATATTATTATTATTAACACTAGTGATTATTAAAAAAAATTCATTATCCGGCGATAACGTCGCAGGTCGCCACACTTCGTGACGTTATGATCAGTCACAATAGAGAGTTTTCGAATAGGGGCCCGAAAAGTTTGGGGCCTCAAAGCGCTTTGCGTGGGCTGGCTTTGGCTCAAGCAGGAGCGAAGAGCTTTCGAAGAGGGTCTGCGGCGCTTTGGACATTCCCCCTATTCTAGGTCAGTCGAGTCTTAGCCAAGAGCCGTCGCTTCAGTGGATGCCGTCATCTGTATTTGACGGAAAGGTTGTGGGGCAGGCTTTGGGGCTCCCGCTAAATTCGAGAAATAGCGTCCCCAACGCAACACGTAAACGCTGTCTGGGTCTCGCGCATGCGCAGTGGCCTTGACGCTTTTTCTCTGGGACACAAAAACGTTTAGGGCCCCTATTCGAAAACTCCCTAATAACGTAAATAACTTGATATCACATGATGGCGTCATCACATGACACCTTCGCCTGTTCAAAGGTGGGCTGATCCCGGAGGCACTTCGAAACCACGTGAGGTGCAGAAAGGCTCGAATGCCTCCCTTTTTGCGGGACGGATGGATGGATGGTAAAGCTTCATTGAGGTCCATTGGGTCGTGCTAGTTTCCTAGCCCAAAGCGGGACGCTCCACACGTGATACAGTGGTAAATCACGTTGTGCAGAGATAGCTTTCAGGGAGGGGAGGCATCAATACAATCGACGGAGAAGAAGAGGAAGAAGATGGCTTGCACCTTTGGTTCATCATTGATAGGCAAATGCATGAGGGACCGGCTGACTTTCTTTTGTAATATTCCTAAATGAACTGCAACGCCTCAGCAGCCAAGCCGAGGCGAATTGCATACCGCACTTCAATAAGTGTTGTTGCTGCCTAACGAGGGCACGTTGTGTTCTATACGTGCTCTCTTGCTTCATATTCAATCATCACAAGCAAGATGCAAGATGTGTGAAAACAATTGAGCGATAATCGCTTTTTTCTTTACTTTACATGTTATCTTACTAACGCAGAGCTATAATTGGCGATTTCTGTACTTCCTTTACAACAGGAATCCAGATATGACCGGAGCGAAAAGACGGACCAGTCAGAAAGGATCCAGCTCTGTACCGGGATCTCCAGGAACAGGCGGCATGAATAGAGGGCACGGTTTCTCCGCATCGACAGCAGAGAAAGGGTTAGTATTCTGCGCCCGTCACGCATTACTATGATGTATGAAATTTATTAAGGCAGAAGCCTTAGCTGCCTCATCAGACACGAAGAGTGATACGTCGGTGGGATTGCCGTCAACACGAGTGAGGCATAAAATTATTGTCATGTGATGACTAGGATATCATAACTTCATGACATGACTTCGTCGCTTGCTCAAAGGCCGGCCAATCCTGGAGGCGCTGTAAGAGCATGTGAGGCGCAGCCAATGCCTCAGATCCCGGAGGCACTGCAAAATGAGATTGGGTTGAGAAAGCTTTCGTGGGATGGGTGCGTATCGATACAATCTTTCCCTCCTCACGCCACGAAAGCTTGTGTTTACGAGCTAGCAGCCTTACGGTGACAGGTGCAGTTCTATTCGTGCTCATTTACTTCATTTTTACTTATCAAAGCCACCATGCAAAATGTGTCAAAGCACAATTTTCCAATAATCGCTCTTTCTTCGCTACGCGTGTTATTTTGCTGATATCATGTTTGGTACAGCGCGAAAACAACGATGATGGCGCAAAACAATAGGAACACGGACAAGAGTTGCTGACTCGCAACTGAAAAAAATTATTTGAGGAACACATGAAGGTTAGACCAATGACATATCAACATTGTCTTAAAAACAGAAGTCTTAAAAGTGTTGGGAAAAGAAACACTGCGTATCACGTAACGGCACACGTGCTGAGCAGCTACGCAAACTCCTTGTCCGTAAGAGAGAACAATGCCTGACTTACGCATGCCTCACTATGTTGGTTAGCATGGAAGGCCTGTATCACCTCTCTAGTTGCATGGCAACTGTGTCTTGACAATATCTGTGCATCGGCAAAAACAGGTCAGCAGCCAGACGACGAGCGAGTCGGCGCTCGTCCGCGTCTCTTATGTCTTACTCCGTCTTTGTCATTTCGCGCAGTACCGAGCATGCTACCTTACGAACTAGCCCTACTCTCCATACTATTGTAGTATTTTATTATGTTTAGACCTCATACGTGATATCTGTACTATTTTACTTCAGGAATTCATCTGTAAGCAAGGCCAAAACAAAGAGTTGTCAACCAGCTGCATGCCGCTCGGTCCAAAGTTGTCCAGGAACAAGCGGCGTGAATACGAGGCAAGGCCACGCAAGATTGACAACAGACGAAAGTTTAGTAACCTGCGTGCACGACGCGTTACTGAAATGCCGTACGAAATATATTGCGCGGGTCATTCAACCCAGATTCTTTTTTCTTTCTAGATATCGCTGCGCTCTTCTGCTTATTTTCTCGGTGTTCTACGTTTTGCTCACCCAAAACATTACATTAGCTAAAAATCGCAGTTTAATAATTTCACAACATTTCTTAACACTAGATGCGTGATTTAAGTTTGTTTACTTATTTATTAAAATACCATGAATGCCTTTGCTGTGTTACAAAGAGGAGTGGCGTTACAGGTTCATGAGGTGCAGTCCTGAATGAGTGGAGAAATTCCTGCCATGCAGTTACTATTCAGTAACTTGCTGTGATTCAGTAATCACTGAATCAGTGAAATTCAGTATTCGGTAATCAGTGGTGTAATTAGTGCCAATGAGCATTGATGGCCAGATATTTCTCTGGGAAGCACGAAACATAAGTGAAAGCTGTTTTAGGCGTGCAATCACGAGTTTGTGAACCTTTTATTTTGATGTGGGACTCAACTCTTGCAGTATCTTATTGCGGTCTCACAAAACATAGACCAATAGCTTGACCTCTGATGGTCCTGTTTGTTTGCGCATGATAAGCAGACGAGCATGTTGTATTACCATGATTTGACCATATCAGTTGGTTTTATATAAGTAGCAGGTAACTAATTTTATTCATGAATCTGAGCCAAGAGAGAGTTGATGAAATATTCGTGATTAGGAAGACAGTTATTGTCTGCAACATGCATAAACTTAAAATTATGCATAAAGACTTAGTGCCACCTTAACCTGCCCGTCCCACCTTTCGTTCAAGGAGAATATTTGCATTGAACCTTCCTCTTTTATTCCTGAGCCCGATGGACAGTTTACGTGCATATGCAATTAGAACAATATTTTTGACAGCGGAGCCGTTTAAGCTTTTCGTTCCGCCTATTCGCGTGAACAGCAGAAGGCGGGTGTGTGCCAAGTAGTTCCTAGCATAGCATAGATATGGATTGAGTAGAGCTAGGGGGTGTGAAAGGGAAGCGAGGGTGAGGAGGAAGGAAACCAGAGGAGGGGTTGAAGAGGGTATATGCCAGAAAAAACGGGTATGTGCCAAGCGGCTGCTAGCATAGCATAGCCAAAGATGGTATAATCAGGGGGTGGTAAGGGAAGTTGGGATGAGAAGTGATGCGAGAGTGAGGAGGAAGGAAAGAATGAGGGGATAGGGTAAAGCATGACATAGGCTTGTATAGTATAGTTTCGCAAGGTGGGAAAGGGAAGGGAGGATGAGGAGTGATGCGAGAGTGAGGAGAAAGGAACGGATGATGGGACAGAGTAAAGCATGGCATACCCTTATATAGTATAGTTTAGCGAAGGGTGGGAAATGAAAGTGAGGATGAGGAGTGACGTGAGAGTGCACAGGAAGGAAACGGTAAAGCATGGCATAGCCTTGTTATACTTTAGTTTAGGAAAGTGAAGTGAGGATGAGGAGCGATGCGAGAGTGAGGAGAAAGGAACGGGTGATGGGACAGAGTAAAGCATGGCATAGCCTTGTATAGTATAGTTTAGCAAAGGGTGGGAAATGGAAGTGAAGATGATGAGTGACGTGAGAGTGAAGAGGAAGGAAAGGGTAAAGTATGGCATTGCCTTGTATTGTTTTAGTTTAGGAAAGGGAAGTGAGGATGAGGAGTGATGTGAGAGTGAGGAGAAAGGAAGAGGAGAGGGTAAGGCATGGTATAGCCTTGTATAGTATAGTTTAGGAAAGAAGTGAGGACGAGGAGTGATGTGAGAGTGAGGAGAAATGACAGGGTGAGGAGAGGGTAAGGCATGGTATAGCCTTGTATAGTATAGTTTAGGAAAGGGCGGGAAAGGGGAGTAAGGATGAGGAGTGATGTGACAGTGAGGAGAAAGGAAAGGATGATGGGAGAGGGTAAAGCATGGCATAGCCTTGTATAGTATAGTCTAGCAGAGGGTAGGAAAGGGAAGCGAGGATGAGGAGTGACGTGAGAAAGAAGAGGAAGGAAAGGGTAAAGCATGGCGTAGCCTTTTATAGTTTAGTTTAGGAAAGAAGTGAGGATGAGTAGTGATGTGAGAGTGAGGAGAAATGACAGGGTGAGGAGAGGGTAAGGCATGGTATAGCCTTGTATAGTATAGTTTAGGAAAGGGTGGGAAAGGGAAGTAAGGATGAGGTGTGATGTGAGAGTGAGGAGAAAGGAAAGGATGAGGGGAGAAGGTAAGGCACGGCATAGCCTCGTATAGCATAGTTCAGGAAGGGGTGGGAAAGAGAAGTGAAGGTGAGTAATGTGAGGATAGGGCAAATAGAAAGAGATAAGGCAACTGTGCTCGAGCAGCAACTGTGAACTTTGATTCTAAGGGCGCGATCGCTGGCGCGCGCGCTATCTCGGCAGGCATCAGCGGGCGGCTCTTACACCCTTCTGCGTGCTGTGCTATCAACACGATGAGACTGCGAAAACCGCTTCTCTCGCTGGAGCGGCCGTATTCTCTTACACCAGCGTTTTGTAGACTTACGCGAGATCGGATCCGAAAGAGTTAGCGGCCAGCTTTACTTTGTATGAAATTACAATGTGTTGCTGTCGCATTCATCGCTTCGCCCTTGCGAATTGCGATTGTTTTCCCCAATTTTCGATGCCTCTATGCTAACCTGTCTCGTGGAGGTGCCTCATTTGACACTCCTAACGAGCTCCTGCGCTGCCACGCAGATGACGAGTCTGGTATTCGAGTTTATACGTTAATTTTGGGGGCCATCAGACCTTATCTTTGCCCACTCTGAAATGAAAAGTCCTCATTCATCAGGTTTAGAAAGCACACGGCCTTTGGAACCTGCGCGTCTCGCTTCGGGAATTCATTTATACGCGGCGTCACTCGGAAGAGATGAAAAATACATATTAGCATGTTCTATGTTTAGAGCGGAAGTCTCAGCCCCTTGTTACGTGAGTAAGGGTTCGGAACTATTCCCAATTGGCTGAGTCGAGCTTCCACCGAGGGACCTTGTGGAGGAAGGTTGTTTTGGTTCAGCGCACTCAGGATTATTGGGAAGATATCATTCTCATACGGGTTTTGCTCAGCATTCCATTCAAAACAAGAGAAAATCATCAGTGATGAAATACTAAGGTCTATGGCAGAGTATCATTTGTTTGTGGTGTTAAAATACGTGGACTCCTTCGTATGTAGGAGACAAGCCCCAGAGGAAACGAGAAGTTGCTTAATGAGGCGACCTCGCGCATCGCAGCGAGAATCCCCCCACAGGCTACTGTGGGCGTCTAAATCTCAAGGAAACAAATATGGCTCTCGGCGTTCCACTGCATGATTCTAGATCGCATTTATGGAGTTTATACTGCGTTGGTAATGTACATAAAGGATACGGTTATGGGTTTATTGAGGAATCTGGCTCCTACAGCCACCGCCTCAATGGCGGTTTGGAACTTTAACTGCTGACAAGCCATACTTTTATCAACTATGATTGCTACGCCGCCAGATGATGCGGCAGCATCCTGGTGACCTTTCCGGAAAATAATATATATTATGAAGAAGTTGGTGTACTTTAAACTAAAATCTGTTTCTTTGACACACAGCGCTTTTCATTTAAAATTAGGAGTTCCAGGACATCATCGAGGTTACTAAGATCTCGAACATTCCGCTAGATGATTGTGTGCACGTTGAGCAAATAATGAGCTATGTGTCTAAAAGTAAGCAGGCTGACTTATTTTACAGGGCCTTTGTCAGTGCTTATAACTGGCGTTTCATGTTTCTTGGAGCGGTCGAGAGTCTCCGCTTCTTAGGCGCTGTTTGTGCTTTCTGTCTTGAATTGGTGTACATAGCCTCTTGCGAGGCACATGGCTCTCGCTACAAAGAGCTATGTGAATGTCGTGTAGGCTTCGTCTGGAGTAACGCAGCCTTCGACCCCAACCAGCCGGATGTGCGCAGGACCTCTTTAGCCTGCACGGCGCCTTGGCTGTTGCCACAGCCTGCGGAGGTCTCTGGTTGGGTCATGTTCTTAGATGGCAGGGCAGCCTTGGCTGCTCCCACCGTGGAGGTGGGGGGCGTTAGGCTCGGCATGCTGCGGCGTGGTCCGGGAAGTTACGACTGGTCGTGTGGTGCCGCCCCCGCTGCAGCACTTCGGCAAAATATGTTCTCAGGGGAAACGACAAAAGCACGCTGTCGTGCTTCGCGAAACGTTATGTTCTCCTTCACTTTTATGGTAGTTCCTTCTTTTCTTTCTTCGGAGTCGGGCGAGCTCTGGAGTACGTAGGGTGGTTTGCATCATAGTTGGCACAATGGACCTCATGATTGCAGTCGTCAGCAGAAAGACCCATTTTTAGGAACTTGGGTAAGTAAGCTGCCCTCGGCCCCCCTGAGACAAAACCTTTGATATTCAAAGCAACACCGCCGGCTTCCTGTGGTCTTGGGTAGTGTCGTGCAGCCAGATTTCACTTTCAAATACTTGGTCGGCAGTGTCGCCTCGCGTAATCTTGATACGATGGACATGTGTGACATTTGAGCCTTTCCATCCGTCCAGCAGTTCTTCGTCGCTCACACCGACCAGATCCTGATCGGACATTTCGCCTTTGGTAGTATTCATGCTCTGGTGTGCCCTTACACAGATGGGGGAATTACCAAAAGCAGCAAGGTGGGCCAGCAGACAGACAGACATACAGGTCAAAATTTTTGCGTTTAAGTTCCTCGAGAAAGACTATCGTCTTTAAAAAAAACCTACATAACCGAGTGGTTACGACGCTCGCATTCGGCCCGTGGTTACCCGGGTTGGAATCCTTCCTCGTCAAGAAATTTTCTTTTGTTTTTTTTATTTCTTCTCTTCCTGTGTTAAAGTCCTCGTCTTTCCTCCTCCTTTCCTTCAAATAACGTGTTGCTAGGTGGCGCGTAGTGACGTCATCACTTGGTGAGGTGTTTCTGCGAGAACCTAATGTCCCTACCTCCTGCTTAAACAGCCTCGCTATTCAAGAAATCTTGCGCAGCTTGCTCTAGTTGCACGAACAGTGGAGCTGGCCGGCCTTTCTTGTTTATCTTATTTTAGATGCGAAGCAGCTTCTTCTCGGGGCTGTGTCCGTCCATCCATTGGCGACCGTCCGCGCGGGAACCATGGGTGCTGACACGCGCTAGCGCGTTCGGGCCCATATAAGGGGCTGGGTAAGACGCTGTTCCCTCTCCCCCTTACACTCTCTCAGCAATCATGTGATGGCGTCGGGGAACGAAATTCTGCAGACGGGCGATGAACCAACGCGTTGTAACCTAGTCAGACCGCGCTGGTACGCACTAGCGCGTTGGTGATTGTGTAAGGGGCTCGGCAAGACGCTGTTGCCTCTCCCTCTTACACTCTCTCAGGAATCACGGAACTTTAAGTCAGCCCATGCGCTCCCATGCGCATCCCGATATGGTTCTCTTTAGTGGGAGATGGTGTAATTTTTTCTGTGTATTTCTTCTTCTCTTTTTCTGGTCTTTTTCTATCTGTTTCTCTCTATATTTCTTCCTGTTTCTTTCCTGCTCTCTGTATCTATTTCTCTCGCTTTCCTTCTCGCTCTGCCTAAATCTCCCTTCCTCTTTTGTGCTACGTTTTCTTTCTCTCTCTTTTTGCCTCAATTTCCTTGTTTCACTCATTCTTTTTCTTTCGGCCTTGCTCTCTGTTTATTCTCTCTTTTGTCTGTATCTTTCTATTTCTTTCCTTTCTCTCTCTCTCTCTCTGTACTCGCTCTCTCGCCCATCCGAGTTATTGCATCCCACGCCACACAACTCGGCGTAACGGGGTTGTGCGTGTGAGGACGTACGTGTTTGGGGAGCGAAGAAAAAGATGATGACGAAGAGAGCGAGCGCAACTCGAGTTATTGCGTTACACACGCAAAGCAGGTACTGATGATGATATTATCTCGTCGACGGGAAACCGCTATTTGCCAAGCTGAAACAGCTCCGCTGGTAGAATGTTTCCGGACTCACGATGCTGTGCGCGAGGACACTTCCCTGACCACAACGAACGTTCACACAGAGATAATCAATGCATGTGTGTACGGCAAATAACACGTTAATTATTAAGGTCTCCACACCATCCAAAAGGAAAGATTATCGAACTATAGTCGGATACAACTTAAGAAGTCAGGAGAGGCCCCACCCAGACGACCGAAGCGCGGCAGCCGATCGCCTCCTCGACTAAAGAAATAGTCCCACTCATGCATGCTCCGGCCGTCCACTGTGGCCGTCCCTGCTCATGACGTCAGTCCCGAGTGCGAGCCCATTGGTGCAGGCTTGTGTTCGTCAGTCTTTGAGGAGGAATTGCCGCTGACTACTGAAGTTATATCCGACTATAGTGTAGGCGCTCAAGGCGCTTGTTTATACACTGAATATCTATAAATTCCTTCCCTGTAAGTCATATGAACGATATTCGCCGCGAGATCAGGCTGTAGGTGGCAGCACTGTCGCCGCAAAAGTGTGGATAAGCGGTCGGCGGCGCGTATGCAAATTTGCGCAGCGGCGCTTCGCCGTAGGCGTTTTAAGTGGATTGTCGGCGAATAAACGCGTTGACTGCAGCCCTATGGTGATATATACGTCCTCCAATGCGGCATTATAGCACGAAGCCGGAGTAACGTTCCTATTACGTGTGAGAGAAGCGCGCTCTGCCAAACAATGAGGTAATGACCTTCGGTCACAGGCGTGCTTTGCACTGTGATCGATGTTTTTATCAGCCCTCTCTGTGCGGGCTTCTGTGTGTACCGCCTTTTTTAGTTTGTTTCACATTTCTTATGATAGCCTAAAGCTGAATATACAGAACTGGGGAGCAGTGAAAATGAAGTTGTGTTTCCCTTGTCAATAGCACCATAGGTGATATTGCTGTGAGTGATGGTAGAGTAGACTTAATAACACGCGCACTCACACTTAGGTCACGTGACTTTTGGTACACCGACTGCACACAACCTTCACTTAAGTATCGCGCGATGCAAGATGGACTTTGTTTACTTAACTTTGTTCTTTCCATCAATCTTACTGACACCGATGCGGGTCTCTCGATGTGTTGTCTGGCCTCACCAAATCTCGCAGACACTGTAGATGGTCAATTTTTTTTGTTTCATGAGATATCTAAGGCTTTCGTCTAAGCAATATTGGCGCAGTTAGGCGCTAGTGGTGCAAAGGCAGAACAAACAACGGGGCTGGTGGCCTTCCTCTCATCCTCGGCCTCACTTCTTCTTACCACACCCTTGCTTTACTACACTGTACATAGCTATACTGTGCTTTTCTTTTTATTTTTTTCTCTCTGTTTCGTTCTTTCTCTCTTTATCTCGTTCTCTCGTCCAAGGCAACGTAATCATGTTTCCATAAAACCTTGTGGTGCTTTCGTGACTGGATACACCTATTCGCATTAGATACTTACCAGTGCAAACTGAACACGGTATACCATTTCATATCATCATGCTTCGGGGCCTCCACAGTTTTGGAGTGCATATTCGTGCAAAGACGGAGCTCTTTTGAAAGTGTCACTTAAGCCCCAACCACTGGCACGCGTATGCACGCGCCTAGGCGTCAAATGCGCCTCTCGGCGTCGGTCGCGGAGGGCTGTACGCGTCCATACGCCTCGAGGCGCGCGGGGTCAAGACGACTTTGATATTTTCGCCTACGTCACCACGCGTACGGCGCGCCAACCAATCAGAGGCCGGCATGGGCCGGCGGCGCCAACCAATCAGAGGCCGCGATACCTCTGAGTGCTATGCCTAATGGCCGCCGCTTCGAAGGCACCTCCGAGTGCAGGGCAAGCACGGAAACTGCGGTCGCAAACGCTCCTGAGTGACCGCGTCGTCATCCAGTACGTCGACGACACGGTGAACGACCGCGAGTGCTACCAGTGGGACGCGTTTTCGTGCCGAGTTCGAGCGACGCCGACAAATCCAGCGAATGCTTCCCGGCTGCCCTTGCCCCGGTTTTGAGTGCGATCGTCGACCGAGTGAAAACATCGTACCTACTATTGCGGCATGTCGCTGCTCCTGTGCTCTGATCTGTGTGTATCTGCGCTCGGAACGGGTGTAAACATGCTTCGGAGGTTTGAAGTCCTCAGCGTGAGCCCTCGCCTACCGCGAAGTCAATTCAGAGCGGTGTCGTCTGCATTCAGCGTAGGCCTCTACCGTCGAGTTCGTGTGAACCAGCTCATGTGAGGAAGTTTGGTTGAAGGAAATTGATGGTAGTTGTTTCCGTCGAAACATAGACACTATATATGACGCCAGAGACTTGGCGTGGCGCTTACGCAGGAGTTTTTAACCGCAGTGTGTTTGTTTTCAACATCGCCATTCGCCTCATCATTGCCGAAAGCGAACATCGCACTTGCCAACGCATTTCGGTGATGTGACAACGTACATGAGGAGGATTTGCGGATTTTACGACGCTGAAACATTGGTTGACTTCGGCGCAAATCGTTTGCGTGTGTTGCCAAGCTAACAACAAGCGTGCGCTTGTTGGTAGCAGTGTGACGTGTTTTCGTGCCGGGTACCAGCGACGCCGACACATTCAGCTGTCAGCGGTCTCATTTACATTCATGTATAAAATAGAAGCTCGAACTTGCGCGAGTGTGGTGATCGAAAAAGAAAGTTGCATGATTAAGTGCTCCTTGTGTTACCTGCTATTTCACTTCTTGACTCTTGATCTGCTTCTCTGCCGTGCAACTACACCTTAGCACATGCCCAGTTGCACATGCCTTGTTTTGCAGGTTGTCTATTCTGAAACACATTCTCCGTAGTCTTTTCTGATACTCATAGACAGGAGAATGTGAACAGTGGCGCTTCTCCATTGTTTTACAGTTTACTTAAATATAACACATGTTTTGTTTACAGCTGGACAGCTAATTTGCTAAAAAGCTTGTAAGTGACAAGCACCTCCATTGAAATCTGAGGTGCACAATGACACGATAGTAAGAAGCGAAGAGCATGACATCACACGTATGTGCAGAAGGAATGAAAGTGCAATATTACTGTGCTGCTCTTTGTTTAGAAGGAATTCAAACGGTGCCTCACTGGAACCTCAGACACTTGTGAGACCATTCTAAACTGCGCACATATTTATCTCTTCCTCCAGACTGAATCCAGCTGAAATAATTATTGGATGGTTTCAAATGCCAAATCCTTGGATGTATTGGAAGGACTGTTTCATTTCTGTTCAGTTCTTTGTATATGCACTAACTTAGACTATGCATACACTTAAGCATAATTGAAATATGAAGACATTCAGTTTAGCTATGTTAGACAACTTGCCAAAGACTTTTATACAGTGCTCTGGTGCAATGCTATGAGAGATATTTGTTGTATCATGAAGTTTCAGGCACGATTTTTTATGTTAGAGGGTATTTTGACTACTGACGACGTGCAAAGGCCTTCTACGCAGTGCTTGGTTCCAATCTTATGACCGATATCTGTCGCATCATGAAGTTTCAGGGACGATTTATTATATTAGATGGTATTTTGACTACTGACGACGTCCAAAGGCCTTCTACACAGTGCTTGGTTCCAATCTTATGACCGATATCTGTCGCATCATGAAGTTTCAGGCACGATTTATTATATTAGAGGGTATTTTGACTACTGACGACGTCTGAAGGCCTTCTACACAGTGCTTGGTTCCAATCTTATTACCGATATCTGTCGCATCATGAAGTTTCAGGCACGATTTATTATATTAGAGGGTATTTTGACTACTGACGACGTCCAAAGGCCTTCTACACAGTGCTTGGTTCCAATCTTATGACCAATATCTGTCGCATCATGAAGTTTCAGGCACGATTAATTATATTAGAGGGTGTTTTGACTACTGACGACATCCAAAGGCCTTCTACACAGTGCTTGGTTCCAATCTTATGACCGATATCTGTCGCATCGTGAAGTTTCAGGCACGATTTATTATATTAGAGGGTATTTTGACTACTGACGACGTCCGAAGGCCTTCTACACGGTGCTTGGTTCCAATCTTATTACCGATATCTGTCGCATCATGAAGTTTCTGGCACGATTTATTATATTAGAGGGTATTTTGACTACTGACGACGTCCAAAGGCCTTCTACACAGTGCTTGGTTCCAATCTCATGACCGATATCTGTCGCATCATGAAGTTTCAGGCACGATTTATTACATTAGAGGGTGTTTTGACTACTGACGACGTCCAAAGGCCTTCTACACAGTGCTTGGTTCCAATCTTATGACCGATATTTGTCGCATCATGAAGTGCCAGGTGTGGTTTGTTGCGCTAGAGGATATTTCGACTACACACAACGTGCAAAAACCAGTGCTCGGTTCCAATCTTATGACCGATATCTGTCGCATCATGAAGTGTCAGGTGTGGTTTGTTGCGTTAGAGGATATTTAGACTACAGACAACGTCCAAAAGCCTTCTCCACAGTGGACAGCTGCAAGCACAATCTTAACATAACCCATTTTTTTGTGCACACTAACATGTTCAAATACAGTTTTTTCTGATATTTACGAACGCTGGAATGATGTACCTGGTTCCGTTCGTGAAATGAATGTATCTGATTTTTGGAGGCGCTTGTATGATATTAGTGTTCTATTTCTCTTATTTTTTACCCTGTTGCACTCAACAGGTGGCGATATCTGCTTTTGTTGAAGCACTTATTGCGATATTACTGTATACATTCTTTCCTTTTGTATTCATGTATGTACACCACTCCTGCACTAGCCCTGTATTGGGCTGCAGTATTTGAAAATAAATAAATAAATATTATGACCGATATCTGCTGCACCATGAAGTGTTAAGTGTGGTTTGTTGTGTTAGCGGATGTGTAGACCACCAAGAACGTGTGAAAGCCTTCTAGACAGTGCTCAGCTGCAATGTTATGACCGATATCTGTCGCATCATGAAGTGTCAGGTGTGGTTTGTTGCGTTAAAGGGTATTTCAACTACAGACAACGTGCAAAAGCCTTCTACACAGTGCTTGATTGCAGTATTATGACCGATATCTATCACATCATGAAGTTTCAGGTGTGGTTTATTACTTGGATAAATGCTGTAAAATATGAAGTGTACACATGTACTGGATGCACCAGCATATTCATGATAATTTTAATGGATTTTCTTGTGTAGGTATATGAGCCTGGTGGTTTATAAACCTTGATGCTACTTCATTTTTTGCTTTTTAGAGCCTTTAGAAAGTTTTTTAGGCGTTAAAAGCTTCTGGAACAGGACGGGCCCTACAATACCTTCACCAAAAGCGCTGCTCGCAAATTTGCTTTCTGAGCCATTCCTAGCAACAATTTTGCAATCAATGTGCAGACACCATCATATACCACTCATTTCATTTCACTGAAATTCAAAGAAAAGATCTCTTGCACATCCCACTACATGAACCAAATGCTGTATAAGTCAATTATAGGTCAATTATTCTTTGTTTTATAGACCTGAATGATTTCTTAATCAAAGCATCACGCTGTGCAAGTAAACAATAAGCAGGTATCTGAGTATGTTTTGTGCACTGCCTGGAAGTGTATAAGGCGTGAGGATAGACTGTTTAATTATGAACTCGATGCGTATTTTGTGGTGAACAGTGCATATTCATTTATTAGAAAACAAGAAAATCTGGCCATACTTGCAGTGCTACAGTTTACCTGCATTTTATTGCTAGGTACGAAACATAAGTAACTGTGAGTTTCCAGTAATGTTGGTTTCTTGTTTCCATGCTACTGAAAAAAATTTTGAGTTAGTATGGCTCCAGCATTCGAACTTCTCAATGTTGGCCCATGTAATAAACTGTAACTCATATTAGGCAGCTAGAATATTAGTCACGGTGACACCCGTGGTACGCGGGAAAGCCGTCTTTTTGTTAATGTAAAAAGTATTAGTCGTTATGCGGCGAATTTTTAGGGCACCTCGTTTGGACTTTGCAGCAAACGTCTATTTCCTTTTTTTTTTCGTAACTAAAGTACGTGCCAAGAAACGACGTCAAGCCCACCGACGGTGCGGGCGACGCCGCTCCCGTCCGCTTCTTTTAGCAGCAACAGGAGCAGAACCATTTTCATGAACAGGATGATTATATTCGTGTTGGGCACTAATAGCATGGCCGTGAACAGGCGTCAGCAAGGCGATCGCACAAGCTTTGGCGATCTCGCAAACATCGTTGGCTGTGTCCTGTGGTGCAGACGTGAACTAAGCAGCGCACGCGCCGATGTCGATTACTTGTGCATACCGTGGTTGTTACTTTGGTCATTGCGATGTTAATTACTTCTTAAATAGTCAAAACAGTGGTGGGTGAAGCACAATCAATATTTTAACGACAGTCTAATTCGCTTCGATTGATAACGCACCGTTCTAGGCTGTACATGGACAGTTTTAAACGAAAAGATCAAGCAACACTGTGCCTCTGCCAAAAGCGAGCGTCGGCGCGGTCGACGCTTCCCAGTGGTTGCGCGCCCTTTTCCTCCACGGGGCGCGCCGCGACGCATTTGACGCGTAGGCGCGTGGAACGCGTGCCGGCGCTTGCCAGTGGTTGGTACTTTATAAACCTGCTGTTTTCAAGACCTCAACCACAACTGCGTGTGTCGAATAATATTTTGGATGAATTGTTCAACTGAGGGATTTTTATTGCTTCATGCAAACCAACGTAGGCTGACGTGTTTTACTTTCACTTCGTCATGATGATGTATTGCGAAGACTAAAACCAGTAAAAAAATTTGCAGTGGCTTAGCTAGGCTCTTCCAGGATATACGTAGCGTTAGTTGAAGGTTCAGTTGATAATTCTTAGCTTTCCAGATTGTCTAGGATTATTAACCTTCTTCTGTTCATTCTTCGTACGCTGAACCGCTAATTGCCAGGCAACTACTTCGAAATCGGCTGAGATAAGCTTCTCGGCTCTTCTGCGCCGTCGAGCAGCACTTGCGCTCTCCTTCTCCATGGCGTTACCCACCTGCAAACGCCAGTCCGAGGCCCTATCAAGCGTCCCCAGCGCAGTGTCAGAAGGCGACTGCACAGCGAAGGCGAATAGCTGCGCGCGCGCCGGTGCCACTGTGTCTACGACGTCACTCCTCTCGAATGCGGCGCAGAGGAGCAGCGGCAAGCCGCGCGCTGCTGTGGCGGAGTCTGCGCGCGCGTCGGCAACCAGCGTGTTTCCGCGCCTACGATGCCACTCTCTCGCAGACCAGCAGCGGGAAGCCGCGCGCGGCGGTGTGGGAGAGCGCGTGAGATGCCAGCTCCGGTGACCCAGTTGTACTGACTGATCCTCGCTCATGCGCACCACGGCTCATGACGCTCCACGCGAAATCATTTCCGGCTAGGCAAGTGTAGCTAACGCTACAAAAACCTCCATAGCAGAGTGGTTACGACGCTAGGACTCGGCCCGTGGTTACGTGGGTTCGAATCCCGCCTTGTCAAGACATTTCATTTCGTTTTATTTATTTACTCTCCTGTTGTGAAGTTCTCTTCTCAGCTCCTCCTCTTTTTTTCAGGTAACGTGTTGATAGGCGACGCATGGTGACATCACTCGGCGAGGTTTATCTGCGAACACCTAACAGCCCGACCTCCGGCTTAAAGAGCTTCGCTGTTCAAAAATTATGCGCAGCTTGCTTTAGTGGCGCAATGCTGGAACTAGCAGTGGAGCTGGGCGGCCTCACTTGTTTCTCTTTTTTTTTCTCTTTCTTTATTTCTCTCTTTCTCTTTGCTTTTCCTATCTTTTTTGTCTATATTTCTTTCTTCTTTCTTGCTCTTGCAATTTTTTTGTTCATTTCATTTCTTTCTCGATCTCTATAATGCTCCCTTCCTCTTTTCTTGTCTGTTTTTAATATATCTCTATTTCTGTCTCCTTCCTTGCTTCACTCATTCTTTTTTTTCTGTCTTGCACTCTGTTTTTTCTATATCTTCTTTCGTCTGCATCTTTCTATCTCTTTCTCTGTCTGCCTCTTTGTTTCTCTGTCTTCCTATCTCATTTCAATTTCTTCCCTGTCTTTCTCTCTCTCTGTACTCGCTCTCTCCGTGTTACTGCATCCCACGCCGCACAAATCGGCGCAGCGGGAGAGTGCGCGCCAGGGTGTGCGTGTTTGGGGAGCGAAGCCAAAGATAATGACGAAATGATCGCGCGTCAGTCGAGTTATTGCGTTGCACGCACAAAGCCGTTCATCATAATGATTGTTTCTTGTCGGGGCGAAAACGGGGTTTCCCAAGCTTAAACAGCTCTGTTGTAAAAATGTTCGCCGATTCAATGTACTTTGCACGAGAGCGCTAACCTGAACCTAGCGAACTTTCACAATGGGACATTGAATACATGTGTGCACTGTAGATAACTCGTGAATTATTAAGAACAACACTCCATCCACAAAGGAACGCTTATTGAACCAGTATACGCAAGCGCTCAAGGCGCTTATACACTGAATACTTATAAATTGCGTCCGTATAATTTACACAAGCGCTAGACGCAATCATACGCAGACCATTATTGTACTGTACGCTACTAAGAAAGTATAAAACAAGAAACACGTTAACTATGTCATCATACGTCTCATGGAGGCTATACAACGTCGCAGGACGCATCGCTCATGGAGCCAGTTCCATCCAGGGCTGTTGACATAGAGTATTTTGAAGAGCCTTCGTGCATTCTCTGGTTGGACGGCTGGTTTCCTCCGCATATGTATTTATTTTAAGCACGAACCTTAACAAGGATATAAACGAAGAAGTTGTTTATGTAGTTCTTTTGTTTCCTTTAATCAAAGATCACTGCATGACCGGTAATATTTCACAAAAAGATGGTTGGCTAATCCCTCCGTCACCCGAATCGGTATAACACGAAAGTGAAACGTGTCGTCAGAGAAGTAGTTGACTGCTTCAGTGCACTGGTATATCAGAGCTTGTACAATGTCTATTGTTGTTTGGCAGATGTAGCGCCGCCTGGTGCGGACGCACTCACGTTGACGCCTAGTAACACATCTCCGTACCGACGACTAACGCCCATGATCATGATTTAACCCTTGAGGTAGCTGAAGTTCTTAACATGCACGTGGACAACGCATATGGTGAATCCCGCGCAAAGATGGCATCAACAGGCGCATAATAAACACTAATGCCTCGATATGTACTCTACTAGGCACTGCAACTCGACCAAAGCCTCGTGAAACGTGAACAGAAACGCTACGCGCGTCGCGTCTTCCGTCTAGCCTGACAGTAAATTCTCAAAGGGCGAGGGGGGAACGCGGCGCGACAGCCAGGCGAGCGTCGGAGAGCTATTTTTCGATATGGGTGGATGCTACGAGTGAGCGTTGGGCTGAAGCCACCACCTCGCGGCGTGTTAAACGAAATTAAACTTCTATTGGAAACGAGCCAAATGGACTGTCGCAGCAACTGCGCTTTTTTGTTTTGTTTTTCTAGCCTGGTGGCACACAAGACACCACCCCGTTATAAAGGGGACGCTCATGGCATCCATCCATCCATTCATGCAAGAGCACTGTGAGAGGAAAGTGTGAAAGATAAACGCGCGTTCATGTAGCATCCGTAATGTGTTTGGCGGAAGCTCAGTGGGTTAAAAGCCCGTGAGCCATCATCGCGCGGACCGAGAGGTCATGGGTTCGACTCCCGTCAACGGAACTTCTTCTTATACTTTTTTTTCTTTACCACTTGATGGCGTTCATTTTGCTGACGTATTTCCGTGACGGAAATGCGTCATGAAAATCTTGAAGGACCCCGGCATAAAAGACTTTCGTGTTAAGAAGTAGTGTAAGGGATCACACTGTACTAGCTATTCGTATTCTAGATTTAAGAATCTATCATAAGGCCGCAAAATTATTTTGTTGAAGTGAATACTTAAACGATAAATAAACAGTCCAGAGAGATGACGGATAAAGCTTGCCTCAAATAGCGCACAAATGTTAGTTTAAAAGACTAACTGTTATTAGTGCAGTGTTTATAGCCTGAGCTAGTTAAAGAGCTGCTAGTGCGAGTTGTTTCACAGTTTAGGAAGAGTAAACAGGTGTTGCAGTCCGCTCATTTATAATAAGCGTGTGTATGGGAAAAAGTGAATAAATTCGAAAGAAAATGTGCAATAATCTTTGTTGTTGTTTTGATCGACCACAGTGGACGAGCAAGCAATCTTAAATGGTCGGGTAACAGTGTGGAGCGAATCATGGTTTCCTAGTGATGCACTAACAATAATACCTGGGGCATTACGTTTCAAATCCACGACACGATTATGAGGGGCGCCGTAGAGGAGGACTCCGAAGATTTTGACCATGTGATGTTCTTTAAACGCGCACTGATATCGACACAGTACATAGGCCTATCCGCCTCGTGCGCTGCTGCTTTCAGTGGTACTGGTGGCGCCACCAACGGCGGACGGTGGCGATAGGTGGATCTGCGCGGCTCAGAGAAGCCGTGGGTAAAGCGCCTGTTACTCTCCGTTTTTCTATTCATGTTTCATTCTGGTTTGATATTTGTACTGCCGACGCTGCTCCACTAGACAACCATGCCGTCTGTTACGTCCATTGTTCTATATTATTTGTTTTAAAATGACAGGCCCGTTTTTTAATGCGTGCGCGCGATGCACTGCGTACGTTTCTTACGTGCATGTGTCCAAGTTGTTTGCGTGATCTGTTAACACAGATGAAATAAAATTGTTGCAGTACAAAACAGCATTCTTGTTTTATTTAACACCCCAAACAGTACAACAATGACTATTACGGCTGTATGCCTGCTTAAGAACGCACAAAAGACACGCGATTTTATCTTCGCCCAACACTCGTAGCACTCAACTAGGCCAAGAAAACCAAAATCTAACTTGCTGAACGTTTTAACAGCCGTCACACAGCTGCATAATAATGCGTGAAAGTACTGTAGCAAATGACCAACAAACATTCACACAGCGTTTTTTTTTTTGTTCACAGACCGTATTAACATATGAGAAAGTTCTAACTGCATTGCAATCACATAATTCGGAATATCTAATCACTTTCACCATTGAAGCCACAATCCTCTAACACATGCGCTTTAAATTGAGCATGGTATTACTCAGACTTATACAGGAAATGCGCACCCGTGGCATTACTCAGATTTATATAGGAAATGCGCACGCGTGCAATGTCTCGTATGCTAGATTCTCCTTTGGTACGTGCAGCTCAAAATAAAATGCGATTCTAGAAGTAATGTTCGTGGAGTAGCGAGCATATAGCAGAACAACTACTTACAGCTTCACTTACCTTTGCCAAAACGGTATTCCAATTGCAATTCAATATTAACCGACGCAACAACGATAACAACACGCCTGTTGCACACAGGCGTACCAGGTTGACGCTCGAGGCCAAGCGCGGTATTTTAAGTGTAGCACAATCGTGCGCGTACAGTACGCTAGAATATTCTGGCACAATGTCGTCAAGCTTGCAGTCACTTCAGCGGTTCCCACGATGTAGCACCAGTTGACGTCCTCGCGTCATCAAACTGCTACGACGCCGAGAACTACACACACAGCTGACTTGGAAAAACGCGGTCTTGCAGGAGGCCATCTTGTCCCGCAACCAACGGACAAAAGTACACAACTGAGGCGTCTGAAACATTGCCGTTGATGAGATGGCAGCTGAACGAAATCAGGGCTCGTCGTCCGACGTGTGGCCACCGCCTTAACACAATATTAACGTTGCAACGTTCAAGGAAGACGCGACGAGCCCAGCCGGTCTTGTCGGGTACGCTACAGCACAGTGCACAGCGCGCGCTCTCACGGCCACCGAAAGAAATAAAAGAAAGTGGAGAGAGGAGTTAGCTTGGAGCATGGCCAGTCGGTGGAAGCAAGAGGACGTGCGTCGTCGGTGTGGCGTATTGTCGAGAGATGGCGCTAGTTTGTTTTTGCGCAACGAAATCGCAAACTTGATTCAAAATGCATGGGATCCTATGGGGGGTTGGGAGAGGGCACATCTTCCTTTCTCCTCGCTAGTCACCAGGGGAGCCGAGCGGTGGCGCCACCATACCGATGCACGAGGCGGATACCATTTCGCCTTTATCGAAATACGACCATCGCGCCCGAGAACACGGGACTTAAACCGCGACCTCCGGGTTAGCGCCCGAGCACAGTAACCGCGACGCCACCGCGGCGGACCGGATGATACACTTGAGGGAAATCTGACGCTAGTGTCTAGGGGGTTCAGCCACAGAGTTCTGCAATTACACGAGTTGCGAAAATCCAAACACGCCATTGGCCGAAATCATAGGATTTTCTTATTGTCCCGTGATCTGTTGACCAAAAATAAACTAATAAATAAAATGCTCGTAACAACGCGAGCATTAAGCGGCATTGAGCAGCTTGCGAGAAGCGTACGCAGAGCGGCGTGACGCGATCTTTTATTTTGTACAACTGCTCCCAGATGGCGCGCCAATCTGCTGGTCCCCGCAGAATCGGCCATGAAAATGTCCGGGTTTCAGGACTCGAAAAGCGAGAGGGCTGGTGTGAAAGATTGGCTTGTCGAGGCTCGCGGAAGCACGTGGCGCTCAAGTGCGTCTGCAGAACTTTTTGCAGAGCGGTGCATGGGTGAGGGCGAGGCATTCAGCAGCGACCAACGCAGACACCTTTTCTATCAAGCTGCTTTCATAGAAAAAGTATTCTCAATTCCAGGAGGAGGAGGGCGGGAGAGGTCAGTGTCATCCGTCCTGCCTCCTCTCCCTCCTAATATCAAGTCAGCCGTGAGTCGCTATACTGAGCCGGTTCACTTAAGTGAGCTGAGCCGTGCGGAGCCGCTCGCTGCAGTGAGCCGCTTTGCCCTAAATTTAAGATAACCACGCCCGAGCAGTGAGAGGCTATGCTGCTCAGCGCGTGCCCTGATGGCCAACACTGGGCAGTCCGGATGGCCGAAGACGCCGCAAGGACCCAAGGTCTGGCCACCGCCTGAGGAAGGGGGGCTTCGGTAGGGCTACTCTCCCGGCCCCCGCCTCCCTTTACCCAATAAGGACAAAAATAAAGTTATGCATCTCCCTCTCCTCCCATTTCTAGATAACACGTGAATTATTAAGATCAGCACACCGTCCACGGGAACTACGACACAAGAAACATGTCAACAGTAAGTGTCACACATGGCGCCAGTTCCTTAGAGAGCTGCTGACATAGAGTATTCTGAAGAGCCTTAGTGCATCCTCTCGTTGGACAGCAAGTTTCCTCCGCATATGTATTTATTTTGAGCATGAACCTTAACAAAGATAAAAACGACGAAGTTCTTTATCCAATTCATTTGTTTCCTTTAATCAAAGCTCCCTGGATGACAGGTAATATTTACCAAAACTGAACTGGGTGTTGCTGATTTTTTTTTTCTTGTTGCGTTGACATGTATATATCCGTTCCCTTGCCAATCAAGGAGGTGTGAAAAAAATTGTAATCTCCTTGCCACATATTCCAGCTGAAGCGGAGTGTTCGTAATGATATATGCGAGATCTCCAGGGGTAGGGCAGAAGTGAATTCTCACTAAACGGAATGGCGCAAAACAGAGTTATATTTATCAACACAAACGACAGGACAGCAATCATCTTCGTACTTTTTCTGTTATCCACGCTTTCGATTGAGTATTCCTAAAGACATCTTGCACTAAACTTGTTATCATGAGAAAGACTCACTGGCTACTTTATGTATTCGTCTACGAGGACTCGATGTCCAAAGACACAGGTTGTAGATACTTTTTCTTGCGTTTTGTATCACGTGAACACCGCTTTAAATTTTTTTTATAGACGGGGACGCCGCGAAGATGAAAGAAACGCGCATCTCGAGGCACGCTTGAGACGAACATTGCTTGGAATTTTCGCTTCACTCTGGATTACCGTGTTTTTTTAGAATATCACGCTTAGCGTCGCTGCATGACGAGTTACTTCAGGCTATTGCCCTAATATAAAGTCAACGGTATGTTAGGCGTAATATTAACGGAACCGGTCAGCCAGCAGCAATAAACACTTATGAACCAACAGCCCTTTCAATTCTAGCAGTACATTTTCTCTTTTTTTGTTCCTGATGTATGACACCAAGCAGTTTGAATGAAAATTTCGCACATGCTGATTATGGGGTACTGCGTCACTGAGAACTGCTGGATAACTCTGATCGCTACCGCTTATAGAGGTGCGCTCCACATGTGGTACACAATAGATTTCTAATTCAGAACAAGCATGAATGTTCCCCCTGCACCAAACATTGCACCCAAAAGCTCTTCTGTTGCAACTTGCTTCCTGCTTGCATGGCGCTGTGTGGCCTCCCTTGTACCTTGAATCACTAGATGGCATCACAGAGCCATTGTCAACGTGCTTTCTGCAGAGAGATTGAGGAGACCACTCCATTTCTTGATGTTTTCTAGGACAAAAAGCACGATAATGCCAACCCAAAGTAGCAGTAAAAAAAGTAAAGCAACTAAAAAGGAGTGTAAAAAAAATGGAGAAAGAAAAGTGCGTGCTTGTGAACGTTAGACTGTAAAGGAAACTATTGCCTTTAAAGCTTCCGTTTTCACCTATGACCGTCCCGTCGGAAGTGCATCGTCATGCCTGTACGCGAGACTGTACGTAAGGTAAAACCTCGTCCAGCAAAATAAAATTTATTGAAAGCCGTACGACGTTCGTTGTCTAGATCACTTCGAGAATGTTTTGTTGCGGTTTGATTTTTTGCTTGTGTATCACAGAGTAATTATTTGCAGGTAATATTCAGAGGCTGTGAATATGCAATGACTGCAGCAGGATCATCCCTTAAGAAAAGACATCTTCGAACAAAAGTTTATTAGCACAGAAAAGATAATAACCTTATGGGCAATACGAATTAACGGGTAACTTTGTAGGGACAAATGGCACAGAATGAGAAAATGCTTATGTGAAAAGCCTCAGCAATCTGAAATGGATGTGTGTTTGAATTGGTTCATATTTAGGAATGAGTAAACAGCGTACGAAAGATTGATCACAAAGCAATAACAAAGTTTGTGTTCAGCGCAGTGTCTATGAGTCTTTCTTAATGTTCCATCTTTTTACGATGTTTCTTCTTTTTTATGAATATCCAAAATCTGAATGTCATGAGCCGAGGAGAAGTGAAAATAAAGCTGTGTTTCCCCAGTAAATATTAACATATGTAGTCCTCTTGTGGATGATGGAAGAGCAGACTGTTAATATTAATCTCATTCAAATTGAGGTCATGCGACTTTTGCTACGCCGACTGCAAAGAAACAATCACTCGAGTAGCAAATGACCTTTGACAGACTTTTATTACAGTGTTTTTTTCCCTCAAACTTGCTGACGCCTCGCTGCTATCACGATGTGCCATCCGATGTTACCAAATCTCGAAGATGCCATTAAGAAGGAGTCGGGAACCTGCGGCACGCAGGGCAGTATTAAAAGGCGCCCAACATGAAGTCAGAACCCCGTCCCCCACCACCTTGTCCCTTAATTCCTACCTGAAGACCGACATGATAGTTTCGCCTTCAATGGGGCTTAGAGAGGAAAAGAATATAAATGTGATATCTATTCCAGTTGTACGCATGACTGCCAATTCGCCGAATTCTTTTCTGCCTGCAAAGCGCCCTCCCCCCCCCCCCCGCCGGTTTACCTTGCGGCTCCGCCGTGGCAACCTCATGCAACTCGGCCATCCGCCCCAAAAAGTTTCCGACCTCTGCGTTAGAGGGTTACTTTTTGCCTTTGATGAGGCGTCTCACACTTTCGCCGCAGAAAGCAGGGCAGCTAGGCACTGCTGGTGCAAATACTGAGGAAGCCGTGGGGCGTTGCCCTCCCCCTTTCTTCTCCCCCTCACGCTCAATTCTCTTTCCTGCCGCTTGCTATACTATATTATACAGAACCGTGCTATACTTTTACCTTCTCACTTCCCGCTTCTGCGCCTCCTCACCACCATTTCCCTTACACTTCCCTCGCTACAATATACTATATAACACTTTGCAACACTTTACATTCTCACTACCTCCTCGTCACCCTCACTTCCATTTCACGTCCCTTCCTATTCTTTACTATACATAGTTATGCTCACTGTCTCTCTTTTTCTATCTCTTCCCTTGTTGTTTTCTTTGTATCTGTTTCTCCCTCTGTCCATTTCATTATCTGCCTACCTTTTTCTTTCTTCTTTCGTTTCCTTTATTTCTCTTTTGATCTATATTTTCACTTTCTATACCCTTGTTCTGTCGTCGTCTATCATTTCTGTATTTCTTCAATTTCTGCCTCTTTTGTTTCTCTCTGCTTCTTTCTCTTTCTATCTCTTTCACTCTTTTTTCTCTCTCGCTTTCTGTCTCCCTCTCCGTACTCGTTCTCTCGTCTCCTATCTTTTTCTCTCTTTCTTCTCTTTCTCTCTCTCTTTGACATTATATGTCTTTCTCTCTCTCTACAGGTTCTCTCACCCATCAGAGTCATTGCATTGTACGCCAGAAAAATCGAAGCTCTTGTTCTAGGAGCGAAGCAGAAGTTGAAGAAGAGGACAAAAAGAGCTCGTGCCGGTTGATGATGATAATATTCTTCGGATTCAGCCTGCACATTACGCCCGGCATAAGCAGCTCCGCTTTTGAAACTGGGGCAGATACGCCCTAGTGGTGTCACGACTTTTGAAAGAGCGTAGCTGGTGGCCTTCCCCTCCTTTTCCTTCTCCTCCACCCAACATCACGCCTCCTCACCCTTAATTCCTTTCCCACCCCCTTCCTATACTATGCTCTTTCTACCTCTCTTTCTATCGATGTCTCACTCTCTCGGCTCGCCGATAGCAGCGCAATCATTATGTTCACATTATAACATATTCTGCTAACATATCTGGATGCACCTATTGGCATTAGATACTTACCAGTGCAAAATGAACACGGTATACCAGTGTCAGTTATATAGGTGAGGTTTTTAGATCTTAACCAGAACCTCCTGCCTGGATTTATGATTTCGTGTAATTCTGAAAATGAACAAATTTTGGTGTTTCATGTAAACCAAACTAGGCGAATGTAATATACTTACATTCAATCATGATGACGTATAGCAAAGACTACATAAAATAAAAAAAAACTTAGATAGCCGAGTGGTCACGACGCCCGCCTTCGGCTAACGGGTACGTGGGATTCAATTCTGCCGCGACAACAAATTTTATTTTGTTTTATTCATTTCTTTTCCTCCTCTCAACTTTTTTTCTCTTCTTATCCTCCTTTGCTCCATTAACGCGTTGCTAGGCGATGCATTATGACATTATCGATCAGCGACGTTTTTCTGCGAACACCTAACGCCCCAACCTTTGGCTTAAACAGCTTCGCAGTTCAGAAATTCTTTCTCTACATCTCCCTTTCTTTTTCTCTCTTTATCTGTCTCTCTCTCTTACTCTCTGTTTTTTATATCTCTTTCCGTGTCGGTCTCTGCCTCTTTCTCTCCCCGTCAATTTCTCGCTCCGATCTTTGTATCTTTTTAGGTGCGAAACAGTTAAGGGCCCGGGCTCTCGTATGCTGTCGTATGTTGTGGTATGCGGTCACCGTGTGCTGTCTTCGTCTAGTTTCGCTTGGCATCACGAATGCAAATTCCTGCATAGACGTCAGACTCTATCTAGGCGGCGCTACGAGAAGTACCGCTACCAGCGCCCTCATCGCAGCCCTGGCGCTAACTGAGTAGTACAAAGAGAGCCATACGCAAGCGAATGCCACATAGGTCACAATATAACCTCTCTCCCCCTCTTCCTTTGGTGTCAAAGCGCAGTTTTCTGAAATCAATGACCTGGAAAGCTACTTCCGCCTATCCACGCTTCAAAAAAGTAGGAAGCTCATCAGCGCCAACTGCGGTGCAATACAAAATAAGTTTCAGTTATTGCGGCACGCTGCAACTCGCAAGTACAAGCGAGCATCGCACAACATCGAGCTCGAGGCAAGCCCACCGACATCCGTTCTCTAGCGCTTAAATGCGTTAATATCGGGTATACACGTAATGTCAAGCGATGAAGTACATAAACAATCAATAAACTTAGCTACGTATCTTACGATCAAGGGTAGAAAGCTCGCTTTATCGGGGACGAATGGCCCCAGCGATTTTCGCCTTTTCAGTTGCGTTCTACCTTCATCTTTCGCTTCCTCCACATTGGACTCTTTTATCGCGCATCCTCAAATGGTTTCTTCATGGTTGTCTTCCGTTTGAATATACAGTAAATTGGAATCCGTGCCTGTCCACATTTGCGGGGTACAACCAAAGGCAAAAAATGGGGGACCTTTAAGCTTCGCCTTTAAGAGTTGAACGCGATAGCGAAATGCGGCCCCTAGTGCTCACTTCAACCACTAATTGCATACTTATTACTGTGTATTGTTACACACACACGCACACAGGCACACACGCGCGCGCGCGCGTGGATGGTACATGTTTTCGATCTAAAGCAAGAGTCGCATGGCCTCCAAGATACACGCCGCGCGCCCGCAATGAAGAGTCGAGACATATTTCTCACAATGCCTCACAGATGGCAGCACATTATCTAGCGTTTGCTGTTTGCTTGATCAACGTCTCCTCTAGAAAGCCAGCGTTGGCTTGATATGTTTTCCGCTAGATGGACATAGTTGTTCAATTTTAGAGTTGTTTGAAAGTTCGTGTGTGTTTTTAGCGGAGATGGCTGCACTATCCCGGCCTTTTTCGACGTAATTTGATGGCCTCACCAGTGCGCCTACAAATCGCCGAATGGGCTCGTTTTCGTCGTGCTTGCACACCTGCTTGCCACGCGAACGGCCCGGTTTCGATCCTCAATGTGACCGAAGATTTTATTCTTTATTTTATTTGCTTCTTTCTCGAATTTTCGGTCACAGACGATTTTTCGCTCACTACCAACGGTGCCGACACCGTCGCCCGTTGCCGACGTCGACGCCGACACCGGAATTTCTGCGACACGAGCTCTCTAACGTTATCGCGTTAAAACAGTGGCCTCCGAGATAGCTACGGCCAACGCTAAGGCCACACGTAAAACAAACCTGAAGGTGGTCGCGACCAACATTTTGTGATTTACTTGTATGATGCACGTGTTAGCTATTGAGAACCGGAACTCAGAGCCTTCAAAACCTACTTGCGCGATGCTGTGCGGTGAAGACCAACTCAGAATGTAGGATGTCGTGGCGTGCTTATCACGCGTCTTCGGTCTGCCTCTAGCTGCTCACTCCGTGTTGCATGGCACGCACCGCAGTCAGAGCCTCTGCTGAAGTTCGTAGTCACGGTTACCACAGTTCTCCGTCAAGGCTACGCAAAACAACAGCAGAGCCACATTATCACACTTTCTCGTTGCACCGGCTGTGGAAAACGCGGGTAAATCGCTTACCCAACACGCTCGCAGCGACCAGTATTCAGCGCCCTCGGTTTTCTACTTCGTGAACTACGGAAATCGGTAAAAGTGAACGTTGGTATCCAGTCCTTTACGTCCGTGGCAATTCACAACGCAACAAAAGCGCAACAGTTTCTTCGAAGCGCGCGGAGTGGTCTCGTCTGCTGTTGTTTACGTCGTCGTTCTAGCGTGTGATCCAGCAAGCACTTCATGGCGGTTTGGTTGTGCGTCCGACTAGTGGACATAAATTCAGCGCTCTCTTTCCGAGTGTTAAATGAGCAAACACACGCAGTATTAAAGGGGCCGTCGAACACTTTTCAAGACCTCATTGTTTTACATTTTTCGCTTACAGCTTGCGTAGACCGAAGGCTGCAGAGATTAGCACAACATGATAGGCAGCTATGGGTGCACGCAGTCCGACGTTATTAAGCCTAAAAAATTCAAAATACAGTAAACAGGACGCCTACCCTCAACTCCATCTTCGCGGGGTCCCCAGACCACATTTCACTCGCGCTATGACGTTTTAGAGCGCCCCAATGATGTGAGCTAAAAGCTTTTACGTACGGGAAGCTTGTATGCCATTTTGGCTGTTCTTTCCAACGTATTGATGACGCCATTGGGATAGTAAAAAAACAACGTGGTGCTTGACGAGTGAACGGCACGTGCGAAACGAGGCAGCGCGCGAACGCATCTGTCATGTTTTGTAGTTTTAGTGACCTTTCTTGTGGCGACGGCGTCTATTCGCGAATAATTTCAGCCAATACGCAACCTAGCGGTGAGAGCGCGAAACAGGCTATTGAGGTACATGTAACAGATGAAATTCATTTTCGTACGTGCGGTAGCGGTTCTGGCGGATAGATTCGTCGTCAGCAAAGAAAAAATACGTTGCGAAGCTTTTTTTCTGGGTTTCGATATTGTCACGTAGTCGCGATGTCGACGAAGACAGCAGCCAACGTGTCCAAGAATAAACTCTTTATTTGGCCGAACTTGTGGCCGGGAAACGGAAAGCCAAAATACATCAATACACACTCTGCACTGATAGCGGCGAACAGAGCGTCGGCCGTCAATAAAACTGCCCATGGCTGGGACGCGCCGTCTTTTATACATCACGCATCGAACTTTCCAGTCTTTTCACTGGCGGTGGCGCAAGCTCTGGAATATTCTTAGCAAAGTGATCTACAACAATCGCGATGCTTACCGAACACTGCGGCGTGGTCAGCGTCGAGCGTTGCTAACCGTGTTTGCTGGTCAAACTCGAAAACTCCAAAATAAAACACGAAGCGGGCGTGGCAATATGGACATCAGCGAACGGCAAGGCGGGATAGTACCATAAAAGTTTCCGTGCTTTGACTGAACCGTGAAGAATGGCGTAAATGACCAAGCTCCGCATCAGCAAAGTTACTACGATGATGGTTGTTTGTTCTCGGCACTTCAGCAACAAGTAATACGCCGCTGGGCTAAAAATGTGTTGCACTCTTCGAACGGCATCAACGAATCCTAAGGATAACACAGCTGGAATGAATCGGAATCAATTCATGGGAACGTCATGAAGCGACACAAGCGAGAGATGCCGTAGTGGAGGGCTCCGGATAATCTCGATCAGCTGGGAGTCTGAAATTGCGCTATACGCATGCATCTAGCATTTCAACCGCATCAAAATGCGATCGCCGCAACTGGGACCGACACAGCGTCTTTCAGGTCAGCATCCAAGCACCGTAATATGCCACAGCGAAAGGCAAAATCGTTATCTTCATAGTGTTGATATCAGCGTGCTTGCTGCGTGGCGTGAAGGCAAGCAGCCTCAGATGCTTGCTATATTATGACGTATAGTAACTTTAGGACTTGTTCTTTAGATTATGCGGGCTCGATTTTATTGCTTTGTGGGCGATCGCGTAAGTGGTATAGCCTTACCTATTATAGTACCGTTGGTATAGCCTGCCTGGTGTCTCAACGTAGGGTTCACGGAGCTAGGAAAGTGCCGATATACACCTGTGTATAACGATACACTGCTGTAGCGGCAGGTGAGCAGAAGAATTTGCGAGCACCACAATTCCGCTCACGTATGCGGATGAGCTGACACAGACACGTACAAACAGACAAATCAATAAGGCTCTGCGCACTGAAAAAAATGGTGAACAAGTATCCTTCTACACTCTTAAAAAAAAGAGAGTCAAAAGGGAGTCACGTCTGCTTGACTCTCTTTGTGGCAGCCGATGACCACCTTTTTTTCTAAGGGGAGTCACAATGCTCTGGTCGACGCTCCTGAATGAAATAGATGACTCCCTTGCTCCAAGGGAGTCAGTGATGGTTCTGCATATACAGGGTGGGTTTTTTTTAAAAAGAAAGCTTCACTGGCTGCGACCAAGATACAGTTCGCTGCTTTGGCTTGTGGTATACCGAAAAATTTTGGTTGAGAATATATAACATGGATTCGTAAAATGTGGAATTACGCACGTATTGTGTTATGGCTTCAGTACGATATTGCTGAAACGGCGCTTCGAAAACGTCTACAAGTAAACAGGGTTCTTAAAAAATCTTGCCCCCAAGCGAAACATTCAGAGTTATGACAACGTTTAACAATGGCAGCGCTGACAAATTTGCGAATCTTCGCACGTTTGCAAGCGAGGTTTGTAGATTCCTACGACAGCATGTATGGCAGAAAACATACATTTATTAGTGAAATGGACGTGCATGGTGTTGAACGCACTGGCGATCGGGAACACATCTAACTCGACGGCCGTAAAAACATGTGCCGCAAAGCTGGCATGATAACCGCGCAGACCGGTTATCAAGGCGACGCTTTGCCGCGTCTCCTAAAGAGCGACAATACTACCAGAATTATAGCGCGCGTGGTCATCATTTCTGCCCGCCACAGCTAAACTATATCTTCACGATAATCCGCGCGGGCCACCAAATCGCTCAGCAAACGTTGAGCACAGCTAGGCACGCACACACGGCCTCACCGCACTCTCCCTAGCCCCTAGAGCAGGGGATGCACGTTTACCTGCGCCCCCTCCCACCGTACAGCCCTTACAGACACACACAGGGCACGCTTCGCCTCCTCCACCCTTATATTATTCAATAGAGCTTTAACTATGCATGGATGTGTGTTCTGTAGCACCAAAACAAAACCGAAACCATTTAGGCGTTCGTGGAGGCTACTTTAATCCAAAGCCGAAGCCATCAATACGAGACAGCCATTTTGGCGTCGTTAGACGGCATTGTTCGTGATCCGTCTCGTTGTGGTCGTTCTTTAGTCCGCCAGAATAATCTATGTCGTCAGGCGTGATTGCAAGTGATTGTTTTGCGTGACTTTCTTCGTGTTATGCATTCGTGGCGTAGTATCGTATCGTCGGCTCGCTCTTGCCGTGTCTGGCTGATCGTTTTCGTTTTGCGTGACTTTCCTTCCGTGCTATGCATTCGTGGCGTAGTATCGTGTCGTCGGCTCACGCTTGCCGTGCCTGGCTGAAGCAGTGTCACTCAGTGTTTGGGAAAAGCAGCCTCCGGACGGAGAAGTCCCTGCAGTAAGCTTCGTTTCGTCGTGAACTTGCCTGAGCAAGATGGCAGCGCATGACGGATCCCAGTGGCACCGACAGACGAAGCCTGTGGACGACGCTCCTACGGTCGTTATAGATTTCAGGTGAGTTCTGCCGGCTTCTGCCTACAACTCTTTTATTCGCTTCACACGTAGCTTTGGCCACTTGTCTTTCTGATGTTCCAGTTGCACGGATTTTGCTATCGTGTTTCAATGGCTTGGCAACGACGAAAACCGCACTGGACTATCCAGTAGCGGGTAAAACGGAGTGGTGCGCGCCAATATCGTGTTTCCTTATTCCATACATGCCAGAAAAACATGAAACTGCGAGTTGAAATCTCGGTTGCAAGTCGAGTGTGGTGACACGTAGAGCAACGTTGCACCGATATATATTTGAAGGGTAAGTAAGATCAGCTGATCAAAATCAATCTAATGCACCCGGCCCGAACATGCCTGATATCCAGATCATGATTTTGGCTCGTGAAACTCTAGAATTTAGTGTTTCTTTCCTTTGCTACCCAGACGTTGAAACACGTTTAACACGTATTTATTCGCTGCATATTCGAACTTCTCGCCGTGTTTGCTTGTTTGTTTGTTTGTTTGTTTGTGTGCGTGCGTGCGTGCGTGCGTAACTGCTATAAAACTTTGATGCAATAGCTTTTGTAGCACGGTTTCATTTAATTGAAACAGTGGTGACTTGATCTTATGATGCTAAAAATTATCATGCAACAAAGGTAAATGTGAGTTCATTTCAAAGTTGTAGTTTTTTTTTTTGTCCACAAACTGCATACGAGCATAACCTCATCCTCCTGTGATACTTGCTTTGTCTAATGTGGTGTGGTGCTAGTACCTAATAGTAAACACAACACCGGCTAGTAATAATGGCAGTAAACATACTGCTCAAACGCTGTGTTTCGTGGATATTGGATGCCTTTGTTATACCAGCCGTGGTTCAGTTCGTTATTATTTTCAACACAAAGATACAGTCTACAGTGATGTTGTGGGCAGTGGACAAAAATCCTTTAAAATGGACTTGGAAGCGTTACGCTGCGAAGCCCAAGGACGCGGGTTCTATTCCTGACCCCGGCAGCTGCATTTAGAAGGGGGCGAGATACAGAAACTCCCATGCCCTCTGATTTGTGCACGTTGAAGAACTCCAGGTAGTTGAAATTAATCCGTGATCTCCCACTATGTAGCACCGCTTAATCGCATTGTGCTTTTCGCTCATAAATCTCTAGCAATTATTGCTTCGTCATTATACCTCGAAACACTCGCTGTATCCTATTTGAATTCTATTCGCCGTAGTCTGCAATGAATATTTAGCACTTTTACAGCAGGGTACCTCATTTGACATTCTTTTACAATGCACCTTAATTGTCCCAATTTCGTGCCATAATCAGCTGTTGTTTTAATATGTATATAAGTCACTTCAGCACTGTTCCTTTTTGTTTGACCGCTTCTCATCACCTCGATTGTTTGAGGTTTGAGGTGATGTTTGTGCTGCACAGTTTGCCCGAGTTTGCTCCCAACCCTCTATACTGGTCAACGCTGGCTGGTGGGTTGTCCTTCCAGACAAACGGAAAAACGAGACCTTTGCCTGTTGATATAGATCTGAAGAAAAAATGGCACATTAGGCCTTTAGAATAGCTGCACCTTCGTGCAGCTGTTCTGAAGCCAGGCACTAGAAGGGCACGCTCACAATGATGCGACAGAAAGAAGGCAGTGAAGGCAAGCCTAGTCTTGTCGTACATTCGCCATATTTCGTGTAGCTGTATACACATTTTGCCGTTTTCTTCGTTAAACTAATAATAACATTTGGCGTTTAACATCCCAAAACCACGATATGATTGAGAGACGCCGTAGTAGAGGGCTCTGGAAATTTCGACTACCTGGGGTTCTTAACGTGCAGCTAAATCTAAGTACACGGGCCTCAAACATTTTCGCCTCCAACGAAAATGCAGCCGCCGAGGCCGGGACTCGATCCCGCGACCTACAGGTCTTCGTTAAAATACTGCTAGTCTAGTGGTTATGGTGCTCTACTGCTGACCCGCAGGTTGCGGGATCGAATCCTGGCCGCCGCGGCCGCATTTTCGATGGAGGCGAAAATGGTTTAGACCCGTGTGCTTAGATTTAGGTGCACGTTAAAGAACTCCAGGTGGTCGAAACTTCCGAAGCCCTCCACTACGGCGTCTCTCATAATCTTATCGTGGTTTTGGGACGTCAAACCCCAATAATTATTATTATTATTAAAATACTGCTGCCATGCTATACAGGGTGATTTTTTTTCAGACAGTACATATCTTTTATAAAAAAACTCTGACAGTCACGCTCCAGTAGTACTCTAGTTCGAGGCGGAAATATTCTGCCGCAACAAAAAATGCGTTGACGGGACTAATTAAAAAAACCCGTTAACTAATTTTTATTTATTGACTTGAGGGCAGTTGTTTATATTAGAAATTTGTAGTGCGTGCCGTTTTATGGTATACCCATTTTTCAGAAATCATGAAAGTTTTACGTAACTCGAGATATTTATTGTGAAATTTTAAGGGCTAAATCAAAACTGATCGTGTCCGGCACACAGAAAACGCGGTTTTTCTGTTACGTCAGACCGGAGCTGCCCGCGACAAGGGAGTGACGAAATTGGAATGAAGGCGCGTCGTGGTCGTACCTTTTCGTGAAAACTGGCAAGTCATCTAACTTGCGTCAGCGGTTTGCATGTGGCGTTTGGTGCTCATTTGTTTCTTTCGAGATGCGCGCATCCGAAACGGCAGTAATATCAACCTTTTCTTTCTATGTTTACAGATAAGTAACACACATCGCACCCAAATAATAAGCTGTTTACTTGTGTATTTCTGAATGCTTGCAGATTTTCCTGATCACATTCTGCTTCGGCCCACCTTCATTAAACTATCATCACCTTCTTTTCACGTGTAGCTCCGAGCTTACGTAACAGAGGTACATTTACAGCGCAAAAGTAAAGACACACCACAAAGAAAGAAAACGACACACACAAGCGCTGACTATCAACTGACTTTATTAAGGCGATTGTCAATGCATTTATACCTCCAAGGCAGACTTACCGCACATGCGCCACGCAATCAACATAAAAACAAAACTGAAACAAGGTGGAAACAAAGAATCGGTGTATTACATACGTGATGAAAATGAAATCAAACTCAGATGAGTGCAGAGACAGAGACGTGTCGCTTATGCAAAGATGAGCCCTTTTTCTGATATGATAGGCTTCTAATGCCAGCCGCGCATGCTCATTGTGGCTCCTGCCAAGGATCGCCGTCCCTTCAAAGCATCCCTTGAGCATGCGCGGCTGGCATTAGAAGCCTATCATATCAGAAAAAGGGCTCATCTTTGCATAAGCGACACGTCTCTGTCTCTGCACTCATCTGAGTTTGATTTCATTTCATCACGTATGTAATACACCGATTCTTTGTTTCCACCTTGTTTCAGTTTTGTTTTTATGTTGATTGCGTGGCGCATGTGCGGTAAGTCTGCCTTGGAGGTATAAATGCATTGACAATCGCCTTAATAAAGTCAGTTGATAGTCAGCGCTTGTGTGTGTCGTTTTCTTTCTTTGTGGTGTGTCTTTACTTTTGCGCTGTAAATGTACCTCTAGGATTATGAACCAACTAGGCCCAAAAGAAGTTTTACGTAACAGAGAAGCGACGTTTCCTGCACGTCAGGCGCTATCAGTTTCGATTTCGTCCTTGAAATTCAAGGATGAATATCACGAATTACGTGTAACTTTCGCGATTAAAAAAAATGTGTATGCCATAAATGGGCACGCGATACAACTTTCTAATATAAACAACTACCTCCAGGTCAGGAATTAAAAGTTAATTAATGAGTTTTTGTTAATTAATCTCTTCATTGCCATTTTAGTTGCAGCAAACTATTTCCTTCTTGACATAGAGTGTGTGCGCGAAAACATCTTGAGCGTGACTATTATACAATTTTGATAAGAAATATGCGTTCTCTAAAAAAACATCCTTCTAATCGTACGGAGGTCATGCAGCGGAAACAGTTGCAGCTGGCTAAGGGAGTAACAGACCCTCAAAGTACAGCAAAGTTAATGAGTATCCCTGGTTTTGTTCATTGCCATGACACTTCATGGAATCTGGTGTGTGAGCGCTGCCCTTGTCAGATTAAAAGGTGATCGATCTGTCTGTCATCATGTGTTTATTTTTGTGCACTTGATTATTTCAGGTTGCTTCAAGACTGCACATTGAAGCTCTACAGCTGCATTTGACCAGGAAGCCTCCTTGGAAACTTCGTGTCTCGAGGTAGTCAAGACGTGTCCAAGAATTCGGAATAGCCACGCTTAAGGTCTGGCCGTGAGTGGTCTCGAAATCAGTGCAACATGCTGTCCTTTTCGCCAGAATGCCACCTGACCCTGACATGGTCTGGGAACACGACACTGCCAAGCTCATGCACGCAAGCTGTGTCACCTATTGGGGTCCTGTATCTCAGATGACTACATGAGAATCCTGTACGACATGAGAACTACACGTGTTGCATGTTTTGCGCTGTATGCCACATAAATATGTAATGGATGTCGCAAAGAAGTGCTTGATGGCTGGCCATTGATTCCTATTCATAAAAACTGACTGCTGGCTATGCTAATGTTTATGCCAGGTCTAGTATATTGCCGCATTTGACAGTAATGAACGATGTTAGCGAAACTATTGCTTTTCATATCTCACTCATTCTGACAGTAGTGTGTCTCGCTGTATTTCTGGACGGTGTTTCTGTATTTCAGTTCTGTACAGAACTCTCCATACCACCGCTAAATATATATTTATATATATCATACCTTATATATATAAGGTACTTGACACACGACGTACGTTTTAGCATTAGCATAGTGCTAAACGTACGTCGTGTGTCAAATGCCTTCCTACAGTATCAGGACCTTCGTGATCTTTCTGTAGCTCTTATATTTAAGGGTCATTCCATGCCAAGTGTCCCAGACGTGGCGCTCGCACATCGCAGCTTTTGCTGATAAAATTTGTGCCTTTTTCCTGTGCCACATGGAGTATTGTGGCAAAACATTCTTGCTCGAAAAAATTTTTGACGGTCCTGGCACCCCCTCGAATTTCGCTTCTATTTATTAAACTGTACCTAATAGAAAAATGTGTATAAAATCTACTTTTGCGTGTTGAGCTTCTAAACTGCGCTTGCGCTATCGCAGAGGTTCTGTTTAGTTGTCCCATTCATTATTTCCGAATTTTTGTGTTTCACTACCAGCTACGTAGCTTCAAAAACTACAAAAATCTTCAAAGTTCGTGAATTTTTCTTGAGCTATCTGGAACTCACCCTAGCCAATATTAATAATAGCCTGATTTCCAGGAAAGTGTATTTTAGTACAGAAATGTTTAGGGGTAAAATAGACTTCAGATCTTTCCGAAAAAAAATTGTGAAATTAGAGAAAATGTGCGATTTGTTGCATGTTTGACCATATTTTTCATACTGATGCGGTCAAAGTAAAAATCCTCGTCATGCGGCGTTTGATAAAAGACTTCATCGTTAAGTAATGAAAAAAGTCTTATCAAATCATTTTTTTCTTTTAAGGAAGAAAATAATTTTTGAATTTGGCCCTCCGAACGCGCAGTGCATTTCATTTTGTTGCCACTTCGCCGCAAAGCACGTGGTAGCCCTTGCGGCTGACACTCGTCACAGGCAACGGCCAGATGCGAGATGTATGTCAGTGGCTCGTGAGTGGTCGAAAGTCTTGTCACGTTGATGTCAGGGCGACGAGTAATGAATTCGCGTTACAATGTGAGCTTGCTTGGTGGGCCCAATGGGAAGTATGGACGCCCGAGAGCAGCCTATGGCGTCGTTGGCACATTGTGCTAGAGGCCGTCTGTACAACATGTATACCCTGAGAAAGAAGTGTGTACAGTGTGCATTATTTCTTTCAGTATGTGTATGCTAGTTGTGCAGACGTCCCTCTAGGACATTGTGCCAACGACTCCACATGCTGCTCTCGGGCGTCCATATTTCCCATTGGGCCCGCCTAGCAAATGCTCATTGTAACGCAAATTCATTACTCGTCGCCCTGACAGCGCGACAAGACTTTCGACCACTCACGAGCCGCTGACATACATCTCGCATCTGGCCGCTGCCTGTGACGAGTGTCAGCTGTAAGGGCGACCACGTGCTATGCGGCGAAGTGGCAGCAAAATGAAATGCACTGCGCGATCGGAGGGCCAAATTCAAAAATTATTTTCTTCCTTAAAACAAAAAAAATGATTTGATTAGACTTTCTTCGTTACTTAACGATGAAGTCTTCTATCAAACGCCACATGACGAGGATTTTTACTTTGACCGCATCAGTATGAAAAATACGGTCAAACATGTGACAAATCGTACATTTTCTCAAATATCACAATTTTTTCGGAAAGATTTGAAGTCTATTTTACCCCTAAACATTTCTGTACTAAAATACACTTTCCTGGAAATCAGGCTATGATTAATATTGGTTAGGGTGAGTTGCAAATAGCTCAAGAAAAATTCACGAACATTGAAGATTTTTGTAGTTTTTGAAGCTACGTAGCTGGTAGTGAAACACAAAAAAAATCGGAAATAATGAATGGGACAACTAAACAGAACCTCTGTGATAGCGCAAGCGCGGTTTCGTAGCTCAACACACAAAAATAGATTTTATACACATTTTTCTATTAGGTACAGTTTAATAAATAGAAGCGAATTTCGAGGGGGTGCCATGATTGTCAAAATTTTTTTTCGACCAAAAGTGTTTTGCCACAATACTCCATGTGGCACAGGAAAAAGGCACAAATTTTATCAGCAAAATCTGTGATGTGCGAGCGCCACGTCTGGGACACTTGGCATGGAATGACACACACACACACACACACACACACACACACACACACACACCACACACACTACATATATATATATATATATATATATATATTGAGAGAGCGTAGGCATCGGCAAGTTGGTAATTCATGTTTGACTTTTTGAGCGTGCAAAAGAACAGGGACGAAAAACGACGCAGACACAGCGCTGACTTCCAACATATGCTTATTTTCTACAGTGGTACATATATATATATATATAGACACAAAAAGCAACGCACGCAGGTGCATTGTACAGGAAGGCTTCATGTAAAACCACAAATAAGTATGCATGATAAGCAATCAAACAACCTGATACCGGATTTTTTTCTTCTTTAAGAGATCAAGCGGTCATTCCTGACTACCACTATCGTCTAGTCACCCTGTGGGCCTTGCTTAGAAAGTCTAGTTCTTTTTGGATAGGTCAGTTGAAGGTGCACTGATGCACATGTCTCCCAAACTTGCAATCTTCGCCGCTTCAATTATCT
>NC_051182.1:59837244-59865229 GCF_013339695.2 Rhipicephalus sanguineus
TAGGTGATTAAATAATAATGAACGAGTTAAGTCACCAGTTCAATATGTATTAGTTAATTGCTTACATCGCCTAAATATATAAGTTATTGCTAATTATTCAATTATTTAGCCAATTAACTAGTTAATAATTATTCGTAAAAAATAACTAGCTAATAAAATAATTAACTAAATAACAATTATATATCTTGTCAGTTGCTTTGTGAGCTAGTTAGTGATTAATTATCTTTTATTTAGTTCATTAGTGAGTTGGTTCATTAGTTAGTCTATTGGTCGGTTAGATATTAATTATAAGTTAATCGATTCTTTAATTAGTTAGGGAGCTAGCTGACTAGTTAGCTAGTTACCTATATAATGAGTTAATTAATTATTTGTTTTTTAGTTGTGCACACATGCCAAGCTGGTTTCATGGCGCAAAATACTAAGACTGTGTATGCTTCGCTAGCCGTACCAAACTCCAACCTCGACGATCAGCACCGGCTGGTATCGATGCTGTAGAAGCAGAAAGAGCTGAAGGGCCTTTTTGCACTGATGACTTGCTTTTTCACAATCTGCACAGATTTTGTTTTCTTGCAATACATATGCTTATTGTCTCCTTGTCTCTATCACTACGGCATGCCTCGTAATGCTATCGCGTTTTTGGCAAGCAAGGCCCCGTAATAAACAGGTAATATTTACCCGTAATGACCAATAAAAAGCAGAAACGAAGGACCGCGTCCGAGGTAGCCCTAACACGCTTATTATCGTTCGTCACGCCTCACTGATTGCATTCACTCGGGGTAATTAATTTTGTTGCGTGCAGCACACTACGCCGCTGCACTATGTAGCCGGTGTAGAGGATGATTGATGTGAAAGCCGGTAACCATATATAACCACCTGCTGTGTAAACCTAAGCGTAGAAAGCCGCCGTTGAAGAATCGATCGGCGCGGAGCGATTTGGAAACGTTGGCACGTGGCCTTCATAAACTCGTATAGTTACGCGCCGAGAAGCATCTACAAACTTTGCTTTCAGGCGTTGCACTGGGTGATATTTCTTTTTCCGTTTTCTTTTCTGTTTCCGTAATGGTCAACCGACACGAAAGGAACGCTAAGTTGTCTGAACATAGGAGGCCATAGTCACCCCCCCCCCCCCCCCCAGGAATAAAAGCAAGGAAAAAAGCTTGTGTAGCGATTGGTGCTGTTCTAAATCCTGCGCTAAATGCAGCTCCGCTACTGTGAAGCGTCAGGAAGTGCGTAGCACGGGCACCCAGCGATTCCTGTTCGTATAGCTCACACTGTGCTCCTTTTGCCAAACCATCGATGACGCCAGTGTTTGAGGTGAGCATGCAGGGTTTCCCCAGTGCAAGTATAATCTTGTCAGGGAGATTCGCAGACTCACTGTGCCACATGCGCGTTACTTTTCGCTGCGCTTTATCGACTTCCTCCTTGTTGCGGCAGTTGAGATACGTGTCGTCTGCGTCGAGTTGCGTCAGGTTGTTTCTACCTTCATATGTAGTGACGAGGGCGCCGGAGAAGCGCCGGTGGGAGGCGGTGGCACGGCTGCCAGCCGCATGTTTCCGAAGCGTTTTAGAGATTTTAATTATTGAGATTACTTCTTGGTTATTTCTGTTAATTATATTATTTCAGACCTTGTTCATTTCTTTTAACCCGGTTTTGAGCATTGATAGCCTTACTTAAGGACTGTATTCACCAAATAATTGGGAGCGTGATAACGCCGCGTGAGATCTACGGATGGACGACAAGCCGGGCCCCTAAAGTACTACGCGCTAAGAAAAAAAAATAAAACTGGAACAATCGTGTAAGTACGATGTGGTCGAAACAGGTATCTGCAGCGTCGCAGCCGTTCGAGGCAGGTTGTCACGCGAAGGGTGGGCCTCGTGCCGTTTTCTCATGCGTGTGGATCTAACGTCAGGGAAGTTATCGGATAGGCCCTTCTTATTTCGTCCTCGTATGTTGGCTTGTACAATAGCGATGGCATCGATTGTAATCCGATGAGTGCATGGCGGCTGTTTGCAGCGGTCGATCGCATTGAATGTCTAACTCACATATACTCTACGTATAAAATACGCATGAGAAGGAGTCGTTTGGAGTCCGTTGGACACAGTACAAGCAAGACTGTATAGGTTTGAGAACTACCAAATTTGGCTGGAAGACGAGACATGCGATCGGTGTTATCCGGCCGGCCGCTTCGCGACCAGTTCAGTCGTGCTTCGTCACTTGTGCTTACCGCAGCAATATTCGCTCCTCTTTTTACGTTACAGAGAGACATCTCCCTTCCTTGCCAGTGGCTCATAGTTACAAGTGACGCGCAGGTAGCGAACGAGTCATAAAGGTAACCTGTCGGGCAATGGATCATTGCTTTATTGTACAATGTCGAAAAGAAATACATGCAACACTATTTCGACCAATAGCCTTTACGACTAATATCTGGTCCAATAAAACAAAAACAGAGGAAAACACGGTTTAGATTGCATGGCTTATGGAGTTTAACGTCTCAACGCGACTCAGGCTATAACAGACGACGTTGTGGAGGGCTCCGGATAATTTCGACTTTTTTGTGGTTCCTTAACGTGCACTGACATCGCACACTACACGGGCTCACGCATCCCCTGAAATGCGACCGCCGCGCACGGGGTCGAACCCGCGACCATCGGGTCAGCAGCTGAGCACCGTAACCACTGGTCCATCGCCGCGGTTCAGCGAGGAGTAAGAAACAGGCACGCAGTGAAATAATGATTGTCAAGGCATCCCGGCTGTGGTGCTTCTGCCACGGTGACGCCGGCTCGTTCACGCTACCTTCGGCGCCACGCTGTCACGTCGGATTACACAAGTTGATAATTCGTTCCACCATCATCAAACACTTGTGTCGACGATTGCGCTCTACTGCGGAGGATTTTACAGTAGCTGTTCGCTTACCCTCACAATCGTTAAAAGTTTCTCCAACTGTTCTTTTAGTAGTCTTCATTTAACCGTTCGACATCTTTGAAAACTTGATTAACTGCAGTGTGTGCGCAAAGCTATTGCATTGATTTTCTCATCTCAGAAGCTTTTCTATTTTGGAACTGTGCTTGCGTTAGCTGAAAGCAACCTGCATCTGTTTGAGCCACATGTAGGTATGCATCGAATGACGTAGGTTAAGAGTGCCTTCCTCTGCATACTTACCTGGTGTCGGATTGCCGGTGATCACTCAGGCGAAAGAGGAAGACGAAGACAGAGTGATCCTGTTGACGTCCCTGCGTGTTCCACGTCAGGGACGTCCACCTCAACAAGCCATGGCGCCTTCAACGTCGTGGACGCCTTCGAAGGCCCAAGCCTTCGATGTTGTTGTCCCTGCGGGGACTAGTCCGGAGACCGTCGTCGACGCGACGGCCTCAATAGTTGGCCTCTCCGAGGTACACTGTGTTCAGCATATGGGAGGCATGAACTTCCAAGTCACCGTCAAGAGCATGGCTTCCATGACTCTGATCGTCGACACTGGCTACCTGACCATCGGTGGCGAGCGTATTCCCGTCGTTCCTGTTGGCCCGCAGGTAACTAACGTCGCCTGCCTATTCCTGCCGTCCTTCGTCCCCAACGAAGTCCTCGTCCAGGCTCTGTCCCCATACGGCAAGGTGCTATCTGTAAACGCAGGCTTCATGAGCGCACGACGCGGAGTCCTTACAGGCACACGTTTTTGTTCGGATGGAAATGAGCACCACGAATCCCGTTCCCAACTACCTTAGAGTTTCTGGTCATCGAGTCACTTTTGACTACCGCGGCCTACAACGTGTTTGTCGTCGGTGTGGCTCCAGTGGCCATTATCGTGCACAGTGCACAGCACCGTTCTGTGGTCGCTGTGGTGTCCATGGGCACGAAAGCGAAGGGTGCGACCGCCCGTGCCGACGTTGTGGAGATGGTCACCCCACTACCGTCTGCCCAGTGCGGCGTTCGTATTCGGATGCTGCTGCGGCGACCTTCCCTCCTCTACCGACTGTGTCGCCTGCGGTAACAGCTGAACGAGAAACTGGAGCTGCGGACGAAATACTCAGGAATTCACCTTCTGAAGCTATGGTAAACGGAGAAGCGTGTAGCTTGGCCAATCCCAACGCGCCATGTTTGCCAGACTCGCTGACAGCACAAGGTGACACCACGGTTGACGTGGCGCCCATTTCAGCCAAACACAACGAGCCATATCTGCCGGCGTCTCAAGCCGAGAAGCAAAAGCATGCAGGGACCGACGCGCCGGCCCCATCATCAATTTCAGCGGCTGAGTGCACAGTAGTCTCAGACGTTCCGAAGTGTACGGACGCTGGCGTTTCGTCAGGTGCAGCATTAAAGCCGAATGAGCCAACCACATTGGTTCCTTCAGAAAGTCAGGCTCGCGACTTCCTTGAACAAGTTGCAAGGCGCCATGGGAACTCTTTACTGACGCGCCTCGACAAGCAGCCAACGGTCAAGGTCGTTGGTGGAGACAACGTTGACCCTGCAGCCCTACCGCTACCTGAATCATCGGAAAGCAGCTTCAGCCTCGGAGTGGACAGTAGCATTGAGCTCTCCCCTAGCCTAGACGGATGTGATGTGGAGATGCTTGTCCCGCGAGAAGTCAAGCGTGCGCACACGACTGGCACCAGCTCGGACGGCACCCAGGATAGCCACTCTGAGTCCCAGCAACCAAAGAAACCTCGACCCTCTTCTAGAGGGCCGAAGTGTGTTGTGTAGCATGTGCACTGCATGTCCCCCGGACCCCGGGGTGCCGAATTGAACAACACGACCAGGTCAGTAAGGTCACTCTTAACATTTCAATATGGCCGACACCCTGAAAATTATTTCTTTAAATGTGCAAGGGTTTCGTAATCCTGTGAAACAAGCTGAAGTTATCAGTATAGCTCGCGCAGAGCATTGTGATGTTCTGTGTTTACAAGAAACAAATTTTTTTACCATTGGCCACGTTCATGCATTCAAACGCACATTTAACTTGGACTGTTACTTTTCTTTCGCGACATCTCGCTTTAGTGGAGTTGGAATCATTATTTTTAACCGAGCTCTCTTGCGAGATCATCACGTTTTCTATGACGGGATAGGTCGTGCTCTGGCTTTTGACTGCGTCCTATCGTCAATCAGGCTACGCATTTTGTGCATCTATGGGCCAGCTCAAGCCGTTATGTCTAACGATTTTTTTCGTGACCTAGACGTGTATTTTCTTGACGGTCGGCATGTCATACTCGCCGGGGATTTTAACTGTGTATTCGACACGCGAGCTGACGTGCAGGGTCCGGGATGGGGTCGATCTGAGTGGAACGCACGCGAGCTGCGTCGCCTGGTCCAGCACTTCTGTTTGATCGATGCGTACAGACTAGTACATGGACCACAATATGCCTGGACTTGGCGGCGTGGTTCATCGTCTAGTAGATTGGATCGCTTCTACGTCCCACGTGCGCTAGCTTCTTGTGTGTCGCGATCTGATGTGATACAATTACCATCATCCCCTGTTTATATTTCTGACCATCGACCAGTAGTGCTCGAGGCTTGCTTTCCCTTTTCTTCCTCAGTGAGACCATGGCGTCTTGACATCCGCGTTCTGCATGACACGCGTTCGCGCTCCAGTTTGTCTAGAGTCTTGCGCGCCTCCCTGTTCGGTTCCGGTCCCGAGTCGTGGGACGCGCTCAAGGTACAGTGGCGTCTACACTGCTCAGTCGAAGGGCGTGCTCTCAGACGCCGTATGTCGGAAGAACTAGCGGACACTGCCACAAAGCTACGCATTGCTCTTCGGGCGGATCGACTAACTCCATTGATGCGCTCATGGCAGCGAGAGTTACGGGGACGTTTCCAACGCCTTATTGCCGCATCGTCGTTGTCGGCGGCTGCTTGGCGTTGCAGACGTAATCCATGTGCTCACCCCGAGGTTCTGCGCTTTGCGAGAAACTCGCTTCTCAGACAGTCGAATCCTTTGGGAACTCAGGCCGCCAGAGCCCTTCCCGCTGCGTTGCCACCCGCGCGTGATCGATCAGTTTTTGTAGCTCACTTTGAAAACATGGCTCGTACGACAATGTCAACGCATCATGGTACCGCCGAGACATTCACAATGTTTAGTGGGCTGCCTCAGGTTCCACCAGAGGTAGCTGCACAACTTTGTGCAAGTCCGTCACCTGATGAGGTGAAAGAGGCATTGTCTTCCATGAAGCGCGGTTCGGCTCCTGGGCCGGACGGGTTGCCCGTTGAGTTTTATTTAACATTTTGGGATGACATTGGTGCCACTTTCACTTCTGTTATTTGCCGTTGCTTCGAGAACTTTGATTTCCCTGATAGCTTTCACGATGGTCGAATTGTGTTAATACCTAAACATGACCCATCGTCTGTTCGCCCAGAGGAATGGAGACCAATTACGCTTCTCAACATTGATTACAAAACTTTTGCAGCAGTTGTCACTCGCCGTTTGAGAAGCCTGACGCCTTCCTTAATAGGACATCATCAGGCCTGCTCGATTCCTGGAAGAGAAATTCATAGTCTCTCCTTTGTTACGCGTGATATAATTGCGTACACGTTGGCGAGATCAGCACGTGGACTCTTGGTTTCACTTGATCAAGAAAAGGCATTCGATCGCCTTGAGCACAGCTACATATTTAGCGTAATGGTGGCGTTTGGCTTCCCGCAAGACTTCGTTGAGCTTCTCAGAAACGCATACAGCAATATACACAGCACGCTGTTTCTTGATGGTTATGAAAGTGCCCCATTTCCTGTTACCCGCGGAGTTCGTCAAGGTTGTCCTCTATCCCCAGTACTTTTTGTACTCAGCCTCGAACCATTCCTGCGCTCCCTACTTAAAGATCCATATATTGGTGGCCTTCCACTACCTGGTAGTGATACCGTGAAGGTGACAGCTTTCGCTGATGACATCACGTTGTATCTAAAGAACGAGGACAGCTTATCCCGTTGCCTACGGCTTTTTGCTGAGTATGGGTCTATTTCAGGTGCTGCATTAAATTTTTCGAAATGTCGATATTTGTTCATTGGTTCTCCAGATATCTGCATAAGTCCCTTTTTCGGTCTTCAAAAAAGCGACTCTATTCGCATTCTGGGGCTTGATTATGGCTACTACGGCATATCAGCCTCCGTGTGGGTTTCAGTTCTCGAGAATGTAAAACGACAAGTCCGGGAAGCGCAAGAATACGAATTACCACTGTTGGAAAGAAGGTACTTAGCACAGACTGTATTTTGCGGCCGTGCATGGTACATTTCTCATGTTGTACAGCCTCCATTGAGAATTACTCAATCGTTGCAATCCCTTCTTGGCTCGTTTTTCTGGTCAGGTGGACCTGAGCTGGTTTGCCGAGCTGCGCTTGGGCAACCACGTAACAGGGGTGGATTCGCGTTCCCGTCTGTGTCTGTTCGCTGCAGGCTGCTTGCTCTGCGATTCTTGCTTCGTTTGTTACACGGTGATCAGTGCCCCGCGCGTGATCTTGCCTGCTATTTCTTAGGAACTAAGATACGTTATTTGTTACCGGGAGCACGGCTTAACTCTGCGCCGCAAGCACTTAACATGCCTGCATTTTACTCCACGGCAGTGGCATTTTATCGCCACGCTCAGCAGGTTTGCCCAGATGTAAACATTCTAGAAAACCGTGTTGTAGACACAACGGCGGCGCTGCTGCTCCCTCTGGTTCCTCCAGCTCGTCTAGCGCGTTCCAGCCGTGTCTCGTGGAGCGCGATAACGGCATCCTTTCTGCCTGGCCATCTCCGCGACTTCATGTGGCGGCTGGAATGGAGAGTACTCCCAACACGAGACAGACTGGAGAGGTGGGGCATAGTGCCATCTTCCACTTGTCCGAACTGTCCGCTACAAGAGTCTAACCAGCATGTGCTGCAGCAATGTGTAATTGCAAGGGTATTTTGGAGAGCCGTTAACACTGGTTTCCGTGGCCTAGGAGTTAATCGTTTTGTTACATCTGGTCGTTGCTCGCGTAGTCGCTTTGCACGCCTTCTAATTGCTGCGGGGGCTTTTTGTTTGTGGCGTAACAGGTGCGAAGCTGTTGCAGCCGGTCACCGTCGTCGTGCTCTGTTTCCAATTTTGGAACGGTTGTACTCGGAACTGCTGTCCTTTTTGTCGGAGGAATTGTTCTTCCTTGGGGAAGAGGAATTTCTACGGCAGTGGTCGTGCCGCTTCCTGTCGGTAGTTAATGGTCGTGTGCGGCTAGCTTTTCATCTGACCTGGTTCTTGTAGCCAGGTTATCACACAGTGAATAATATTGTATAAAATCTGTTTGTATTTATTATTTCTGTGTATGCATATCCCCGTAGCCATGCAGGTTCTTGTATATACACATTTCATGCTCAAACTGTAAATTATGCAAATTACATATACCATAAAATATGCTGTACATAATGCTGTACATATTTGCTGGCATGTTCAGCAAGTCATCTGTACTGTGTATATACATAGTCATGTACATTGTCTATATTGTGATAAGTGTGCGCATGCTAGTTCTTAGTAGCATGCATTAGGGACACACTGTGAACTTCGACATTTCTGTTTAAACGTTTTATGTGTATTGTGTTTCGTCGTTTGTGTATGTTAATGTTCTTGTTGAACGGACACTGTTTCTAAATGTTCGTAACGTCCTACGATAAAATAAACTTTTTCTAAACACACGGTGTCCCGTGCCGAGGCCTATTCCATTGCACTGCGGTGGGCTGAAGCACGCCACTATCCCAAACCGGGATAGGTGGGGCATGCAATTTTTGGTAGCGGGGCTCGGCGTACGCGCCAGCCCCTACCATGCCGAAATCGAAAGGAAGACGGATTCGAAGGAGCTGCCCCCCCCCCCCCCTCTTCTCATTGAAACAGTGCTGTAACGAGCTTATAGCGATGAACGGTCCTTACCTGCACTTGTGGTGGCCGATACAAACGGCGCATGCCGCACTGCTCCCCGGTACGTCACCGCACGACGTCACAAGTGCAACGCCACATCGTTATCGGGCCCCGTTGCCATGCCTCGCTATTCGGTGAACACCTCATCGTCCGTGCTGTTAGGGAATGAACGTCTAGGCTCGTGACGTAACTGCCCTGTGGTGCAGTTACAGTTGCTTAGCAGCCATTATGCGTCACGCGCACCCATGTGGCTGCATACGCTATTGATGCTGTGGCTGCTACTGCTGGTGATGATGAAATAAATGTGTATAGCTCAGCCCAAGGAGGTTAAAAAAATTGCTGGAGTGGCGATTATGACGCAAGAGTGAAAGCGTGCCCACCAAAAGATGGCGGCTGCGCCCGCTATCTTAGTAGGGGCATGATATACCATCGAGGTTTGGCGAAGGAAAGCGAGCGTTTTCCTCGCACGCCCGACGAGCTTAATATGGCAACTTGTATGGGTGAGATACTGCTCCAAGTGTGTATTTGTGTTACTAGTTTTTTTAAATTAACATCAAAGTCATGGCAAATTTTTTTCAAGATCAAATCAATCGCCAATACTCCTCTCGACGGGTTACTTTTGTCGGCAACAACGATCTTTTATTTTGTAGCTAACGTAGTATTTAGACTAACAGATCAAGGCAATTTGATCTCTAAGTAGGCACCACCAGAAAAGAGCATGTTTCCGAGCGGTTTGGTGGGCAAAAGCTGGCTTCACTTTTGGTGGCAAGGCGTTGCGAGAGCTTCCACTCCAGAATTTTTTTAAACATCCTTGGCCGAGCCCTCTGTAATAGTTCGGGCAGGTTTAGATCAACCACTCGTTGCGCAATTCACACTGCGTGACAGCTGTTGCAATTCTATACGCTGCTGCTGATGGGCATTATCACATCTGTTAACGTGACTCCTTGCCCGACAAGACTATACTGCATAGGGCAATCGTCTCTAACACGCGGCCCGCGGCTTCACAAGCAATAAAGTTATGCGACTTTGCTGAATGTTACGAGCATTATTTGCTCGCCTATTTCAACTAATGACGCTTTGTTCAGGCAAGCTACAGAGACGGGACTGGTCTCGAGCATTTTTTTTTTCATGTGGCACCACACGCGGTCACTACAAGTTGAAGCACCACCGTGGAACGAAAGTTCTATCTCTCAGAACCGGCGCCCAGATTTCTATCGATATGTTTCTCGAAACCTGACGCGTCAGGTTTCGAGCCAATCAGGTTTCGAGCCGTCAGGTTTCGAGCCACGAGCCAACGCCTGTCTTAATATAAGATCCATTCGGAGAGCTAGGGCTCGTTCTTAGTACCGCTTATTTCTGGAGCAGCCCTCGTTTTTAATTGCGTCTGATTGCATAAGCGCCCCCACACTATTCGTGTGTATAGGAAGCCGAAGGTTACAGTACTTTGAACAGCACTGATTCTTCAGGTCCCCTCCCCCCCTCCGCCTCTTTCAGTCACGTGAGACGGAAAGTGTTTAGGGTCAGCAAAATTTTAAACTGTGCGAAGAAGACGGGGCGAAAACAAGAACTCATAGTCGCAGACGAAGTGTTCCTGTTTTCGTCCTGTCTTCTTTACGCAGTTTAAAACTTTGCTGAATGTATGAATCGATTAGCCCAACAACAAGCCTTGCTTAAGTGTTTAGGGCTCCGTTTAAGCCTGCAATATCCCAACTTTGCAGACCCAATTAAGACGTCGAATCTCCGCGTGCGTATGTAGTGGCGCGCGCAAGACCCCCACATCGGAGTTATGCATCCGATTCGCGCAGGGCAGACGATCTAATTAGTGATACTTCGCTGCACAAAGTTCGCAGCGGTACGTTATCGAATGATGACTTAAGGCCCGAACACACGTACGCGTTGTAGCGCGTCAACGCGTGACGTCTTGACGCGGCGCCGCGCCCTCTCTCTATGGGGAGAGAGGGCGCGCGGCTACGCGAAGCTGCGCGCCCTCCCTCTCCAGAGGGAGAGGGCGCGGCGCCGCGTCAAAAAGTCATGCGTTGACGCGCTGCAACGCGTACGTGTGTTCGGGCCTTTATGACTGCAACGTGGTTCGATCGCGGCCGCGGTGGTCGCATTTCGATGGAGGCGAAATGCTAGAGGCTCACGTACTTAGATTTAGGTCCATGTCATAGAACACCAGGCGGTAGAAATTCCGGGAGTCCTCCAGTACGGCCTGCCTTATAATCATATCGTCGCGGGGTCGTGACGTCGACGAAGCCAGAAGTCGGCATGTCCAAGATTAAACTCTTTATTTGGCCGAACTTGTGGCCGGGTCAAACTACAGCAATACAAACTGTACGCCGATAGCGCCGAACAGAGCGCCGGCGGTCAAAAAAGTGCTCAGCGCTAAGGCGCGTCGGCATTTATACATGCGACATCGAACATGCCAGCCTTATCGCTGTTGGCCGCGTTAGTTCCAGAAAACACTCGGCTGTTCGCATTTCCGCGCTCAAGTCTAACAGATCATTGCAAAATAAGTTGGAACGTTCCCAGACATTCTGGCGCGGTTTGCACAAGGCAGTAGTAACGCGTGTAAGTGGGCGTTAACATAAAGCATAGAAAGAAAGGAGCGGGTGTGGCAATATCGTGGTTTCACCACGCAAAACTCATGATATTACTATTACGACTACAACGTCGCTTATCTTTTCCGTCCACGACCGGCGCCGGGAGTGGCCTGTCAAGCGATCGGCCAACGTTTATGAGAACAGTTGACTGAAATAGTTAGCACTTATTCGCAATAACTACAGAGCGAAAAAAAATAATAAACTGGGACTAAGAGGAGGCCCGACACCGCAGGACACATGGCTACGAACTTATCAGTAGCGTAACCAGAAATGTTTTTCGGGGAACATACCAGGCTTGTATGTTCGTGCGTGTGTTTGTGTATACACACAAAATTGAAAATTACACCCCCGGGCTACTCCAGTGGAATTTATATAGTTATTAACATTAAAAATTAGTTTATATACAAGCACGGATTTTTTTATTGCTCCCGCATGCTCGCCATGTACTATAAAACGCCCTCACTTTAATTAACGGCAGAACACACCAGCCTATTATGGCAGATACGCGGCTACAGTGGCGCAGAGGAGGCTTCCATGTAAATAACCAAGTGGAGGTGTAAAAAAACTTGTCAGTTTTTCTTAGTTTCAGTACGACGCACCTGCAGAACGAATTGCGTTGAAAAAGGGGATATCATCAAATCTATAGTATAGTTGCCTTTTTTGTTACGTGCTATACTTTCGGTCGTTGACAGAAACTCGTTGGCGGTATGTGTCCGCTTGTAGCGATTAGCTGTGTCATAGACCAAGTAATCAAGTTTATCTTCCGGTGGTCGGCGCTGCAGCGCAAGTCTAACTAATTTCGCCTGCTTATCCGCAAATCTTGTCGGTTCTTCTGCCAGGCGCTCAAGATATTTTACCTGGCCGTCTGCAACCTCTGCAGGGGTGGTCGGCGGTGAAGACTAAAATATTGACGATAGCGCTTCAATGCGACCTTGCTAAACGTTCTGGTGGTGAAAGCGACTGGATAAGCTGAATGAATTGGTAAGCAGGCTTTATCGTAATATATAGATAAGTTTCTTTAAAAGATAAACGCACGAATGCTGTATTATAAGTAAAACATTCAGAATTTCAGGTAGGTCTTATGTGTGACACAGTGCAAAAAGGCTTTTTTTCTAGGCATTACAATTTCCTCATGCTTTCTGAGCTGGTTCGGCTTGCCCCGTGTCGGGCCGGTTACAGCTCAATTAGCTATGCCACATCTTGCACACGTACCGCTTACGACTCTTGACGCCGCCGAGGTGGTACAGGGTTTAAAGGGACACTAAAGAGAAACAATGAATCGGTTTAGATCGATAAATTGTGCTCTGAGAACTCTAGTGCCGTTAATTTCGCCATCATAGGTTTATTGATACAGGAGAAAATCAAGTTCAAAGTTTCATTTTTAAATTTCGCGCCGAAATCTCCCCGTAGTGACGTCATTGATTTCAAAGTGTATTTATAGTATTTTGGCGCCATTGGCTCGACAAAATTACCCCAAACTTTGTATGTTAAGTCTATGGCCCCCTCAGAGGACAATGTACTTCATTTTTACCGAATACGAACTACGTAGTCCCTAGTAGGCGCCTTCAAAACATGTGACGTCACGGCAAATAGTGCGGAAACTTCAAGGTGGCGTCGCCACCCACATTTTGTTTTTCGCTATTTTCTCTCTTACGAAAGCTCTGCTCGCCGTAACAATGGTACCGTTATAATCGTAATAAAATAATCTACCATCGAAGATCAACTTCCGGTTTCTCTTTAGTGTCCCTTTAAGGTGCTCGGCCGCTGGCCCGAAGGTTGCGGGTTCGATCCCGGCCGCGGCGGTCGCATTTCGATGGAGGTGAAATGCTAGAGGCCCGTGTACTGTGCGATGTCAGTGCACATTAAAGGACACGAGATGGTTGTAATTTCCAGAGTCCTCCACTACGGTGTTCCTTGTAATGATATCGTGGTTTTGGCAGGAAAAACCCAGGAAATTATCAATCAATCAATCAATCAATCAATCAATCAATCAATCAATCAATCAATCAATCAATCAATCAATCAATCAATCAATCAATCAATCAATCAATCAATCAATCAATCAATCAATCAATCAATCAATGTGGTCTGCATACTGGGCTGTGGAAGGTGAAGCGGAAGTCAGAACCTTCAGACCCCTTAATGTTTGAATTGAGAGTTTTAGAATGGGGGCCCCAAGGAGCTTGGGGACCCAAGAAATTTGTGAGCAGCCAGGGCGCATTCGCAGAACCCGAGCCACTCTGGGGCTCTTGCGTTCGCGTTGTCCCAAGGCCCAAAAGTCGAAAACTAGCGCGGCTCCGCAAGGCGTCTTGGGTGGCTAGCGAGACGACGCAGACGCAGCGTGTCCCATATTCTCGCGTAATTTTAATTTCGGCCCCTGTGGCGCTCCGTGCGTTTGACCCAACTCTCAAACTCTGCTGCTCCTCTGAACACAAAAGCAGCCTGCCCAACGCAGCTTGGGGACCGAGTGTTTTGAGTCCCCAATTCTAAAAATCTCTGATAAGGGCGTCTATACGATACAGCCACCGCCACCAAACCCCTTTCACGGAGAAGGTAGCTTTCTTACACACCATGTTAATTTACAGCAAAACCCGCTTTACAGTGTAGACCATTTTCATAATTCGCAAGTGCGCTTTCTGGCGCTGCGTATTCGCCCAAGTAATGGCGGCACATATTGTGTTTCAAGTGGAGAGAAGGTCCTAGTTGCACGCGCTGGGGCTTGTGTATTATGCGCGTTTGTATCAAAAGAGCCGAGTCTACATTTTCCACGTCATAGCGCAAGTAAACTGCGCTTGAACACGCTGTTTTGCTGTAACTGACTAACCGCCATTAGTTGGGCTAACTGCATCGCAGGAAAGCTCGCTTTACAATTATGAAAAGGGTGTATACGATATGAGGAAGATCCAACTATGACCATACAGGGCGAGAGCAGGATATGCATAAAGGAAAAAAATAAATAAATAGAGTCAAAACAGAGACAGAGAGAGAGGGGTGGGGGGTGGGGTGGAGTGAGTATTTCACGTGGTAGAGCGTACTATGCTCTATACCGTACGTGAGCCAGAGGTTGTGTTGCCCTCCGTTTACCTGCCGTGGTGTCACCAGTTTCTGCGGTGCTGCGTTGCTGAGGCTGCAGGTTAGACCGAAGCAACGTTTGAGATTGGGCTAGTTGGTAGACCCATCTTCAACAAGCAGCGCAGAGCGGACAACGGGCTAGAGAGGGAACAAAGACAGAAGACTATTTGTTTCCTTCCTTGTCCATTGTCCTCTCTGCATTATTCGTAGAAGACGCAGGTTAAAGTAAACGGGAGTACGGATTCCCAACACGCCACTTCATACGTTCTTGCAATGAAGGTCTTCATTTCTGAGCCACTTGAAAGGAGGACATCTGCACTGTCAATTTCTTTGTTGGTTTCTTCCCTGGCTTGTTCGCAATTTTTCTCAAACACTAGTCAGCCTGTAAGGAGAGCCTCTTCGGCCATACATGGTTATGATATATGTGGTGTAGAACTCCGAGACGGAGCCAAGTATTAACGAGTCGTTTCTATTGTGATGCTCTCTGTCTAAGTCGTCTGTATGTAACGCTCTCGCATTAAAATAGAAACGACCTGGAGTACCCCCCCACCCCACCTCTGAGGCCGTCACGTTGACGACGGTCTCCGGACTAGTCCCCGCGCGGACAACAGCGTCGAAGGCTTAGGCCTTCGAAGGGGTCTACGACGCTGGAGGCGCCATGGCTTGATGAGGTGGACGTCTGTGACGTGGAAAACGCAGGGGCGTCACCAGCAGGCGAAAGATTGCGTTTAAAAAAAGTTTATTCCATGGCAGGACGCTACGAACACTTGGAAACAGTGTCTATACAACAAGGACAGTAAGACACACACATGACTAAGAGCAATATACATGGTACGTTTCTACAGAAATGATGTCTAATCCACAGGATGTGCCTAACACATTCTACTAAGGACTAACGTACACGCACTTATCACAATATACATGACTTTACGAACATGCAAGTATATATGTACAGGTCGGTCCACTGTTAAAGGGAACAATTGCGTTCAGGGCATGTCAGGATATCGCTCTCTTGCAACAGTACAGTGGCTTAGATTTACATAAGACTACTGGTGGTTGACAGTTCCGACTCCCTTTGACAGACCAGTACCTTGAACAAACAACGTTTCCACATCCACTTGGAATGAGGGGGCCAGCAAAATGAAGAGGGCTCATTCGAGTGTTCCCTTTAACAGTGGACCGACCTGTACATCAGATGTTATAGAGCAGCGAACAACGTGGAGCATACTTGGTGAAAATTAAGCGCAATGGACGGGACAAAAGAAGGAGCACACAGGACGAAGCGCTAATAACAACTGTGAACATTTATTGAAGACATAACCGCAGCTAGACAATGTGCGCATGTGCGCAAGGCTTCCGATGATTTGCACCAAAAGCAAACAACAAACAACAAAGCCAGGCGCGAGATACAACCCCGTGACAAAAGCAGCAGGTGTAAAATGAAATCACCAAAACGACCGAATGATGGGTGGCACGTGGTTACACAGGTGAATACCTAAAATCGAGAAAAAACAAGAGACTAAAATATCACCAAAGAGATACCGAAAGAAACGCGCTTAAAGGTGGCCATTAATGAAATTCACTTCTTTATTTGATAAAGCAACTGAAGCGACACTCACGCACGTGTCGGGTCCACAACCTTCAATCAATGCGACTTCCAAGATTTCGCGTTCCAGTTTGGTATCTCCGCGACCTACTACTACCGTATTCTGCAACCTTGGGAAACAACCACGCAAGCTTTCGTGCGTAAAGTAAGGTTCGAACTTTCTCCTGACTTTAAGCACCTATTGGCCGCGAGATAGAGCGGAGTCGCCGCCTGGCGGCTACTGGCTGAAGCGCGCATAGTGTGGCACGGCCGGGCTAGACCGCACGCGCGCGCTCGCTTCTTACGGCCTTCGCATCGGGTGTAGTACATGCCTCTCGCCGCTGCTCTGAGGGGGGCGCTGCGACCCTGCCCCTCCTCCGCCGCTCCGTGCAGCGCGCGCAACGCCGGCACATGAGTTCGGGCGCGCTTCTTCACTCACCGCGCGTTGAAAAACATGTTGCCTAATCGTTGAGGACGCACGAATGGTTTATTTTGATTTCTTATATGCGGAATGTGTATCGAGCTTAAGCTTATCGAAAAACGTATAAATGCAAGAGCCGAAAGTACAGCTCTCCTCCATCAAACGTGTAGACGTTCTGAGGTCTGGAAATAAATATTTATTGCTCGTAAGCACTCGCAAATAGTTGAACGCTTTCAAGTGAAAATTTTGCCGGACTTCACAAATGTCTCGTTCACAACCTAAAATGCTTCCTAGTCGGCTTATGTGCGTAGGTGGAAGGCTTGTCGTTTGCGTCAGTCAGTTGGTTTAAGTGATTGACGAGGAGAATTCTTAGGAGTTTTTCGGCTATGAGATCTGCGGATCGTCGGGAGTGGCTCTCGTCAACGCCTTCAGGACAGCTTAAGATGGGAGCGCGTTGCAAGTAGGGCTGGACAGCTGTTTCCAAAACTCCTAGCACATTCCTGCGTGGCAGGTGTTCAGAGGCCTTATTGAAAAAGACCACTATCTTGTCCAAAAGAGCTAGAAACTCAGGCCTCGGGTTGTGTAGTTCGTTTCTGTCTTGTGCTCGCAGTAGCTTGTACAGCTGATGCAGCCTGTTGTTGGTCGTCAGTAGCGCAGTGCAAGAGTCATATCCGAGGTAATAATAATAAGCGACGAGGAGAGTCTGAAAAGTGCGAGCGATTTGAGCGGTTGTGCGTTGTTAGCAGTGCTATTTGAGCGAATATGCGTACGCGACTTTGTGTTATGAGTTTTGCGTTGTAATCAAGTTGTTGATAATTAAATGTAAACTTCTTTTTCCCTTTTAACTGTGTGTCGTGCGTTGCGTTTTCTATTGTCTTATTTTACGGCCCAGCCATCCTGACGCTAACAAAAGGAACGCAAAAGAGCTCGGAGTCCCTGGAATTAATGTTTCCAGGTGGTGTTAACACCAGGTACCACTCTCGGGGCGTGCCGTCCGAAGGGGTTATTCAGCAGCAAGAGTCCTCTCTTGTTTTTTTTTTACTTTCTTTCTCCCTATACGCAGTTATTTTCAACCATTAGATATACAACTCACGTACATGTTTCAAAGAGCTGTCAAGCTGCAGACCGCAGCTTTTAGCTCTGAAAACCACTCCAAATGTATTTGGAAAAATAAAGAAATAGAAAACAGCTAGCAAATGGAAGGCGACCTCTTAATTGCAGCCTCATTGTCCAACGAGACCAAGGGCCAAAGGTATTTGGTGCTCTCTGCTTGCAGAACAGGTGCAGCGTTGTTTATATATCTCTCTGATCGTTGCCAGTCCTTCACGCCTCCATCATGAGGCATTATGCCTCATGATGGTTAGCGCAAACGCAACACGGACGAAAAGAAGAAAAAACGACGACACAAGCGCTATGTAACAACTGAATGTTTATTGGAAAAATCACAAATATATATGTCTATGAAAGAGAACTGCGTGAGCTGCCCTTCTATCGCTTTGATTCATGAGGAAGTGTCTTTCCTGGAAAGGACGTAGTTTTGTTAGCATACACGTTTTTATCTGTCAATTATCTTTGGCACATGTGCGGGTTTGTTGTTTTTTCTTTTTCTTATACATATATATTTGTGATTTTTCCAATAAACATTCAGTTGTTAGATAGCGCTTGTGTCGTCGTTTTTTCTTCTTTTCGTCCGTGTTGCGTTTGCGCTAACCATCATGAGCATTTTCCAACTCGCCCAATTCGCTACCCTACTGCATTATGCCTCGTTAGCCGATTCTTCCGCAGTTTTACTGAGTTTAAGCTTGTATTATCCACGAGCACATGCATACATTATGCGGCGAGCCGTCTGATAACATTAGTTTTTTTTTTTTGTTAAAGGAGACGATCCTCCCTCTACCCCCGACTTCTTGAATAATCCCCCTCCCCTTTCTCCGTCAAGAACCCCGATTCCTCGGTTTCACATCGAGCAACACTCTTGTGCCGTGTGCGCGGCGCAGGAGATGCACGGTCAGGGTCGCAGCGCCCCTACCGCCGCCGGGCGGCGAAACATACTGAGAAACTCTCCCATTGCTTTCGCGACGGGTGAGAAGGCCGTAAGAAAAGAAGCGCGCGTGCGGTCTAGCCCGGCCGTGAGTGTGGATTGCTCCCTGCATCGTCTGCTAGCCACGTCGTGTTTGCATGTGCGCGTACGTCATGCACGTTCTCAAAGGGCGGTTTGTTCTGTTGTGTTAGCGCGAGTTTAACTGCTCGTACGTATACCTAACATGGTGTACAGAAGCAAATGGGCTTGCTCGGCTGTATGCGCATTGTAATAAATCAGTGAGTGCGACTTTCGAGAGGGCTGTGTATTGGTGTCGTATCCTTCGTTCGCCAGAATCATTTCAGTGTTGGTGCCGATTTCTGGTTCAAGCGCATCCTAAAGTGCGCTTGACATAGTCCCAAACATGAAAAGCATGAAATAGTGTGTGAAGGCAGCGTTTTAGCGAGTCGTTGGTAAACAAACACGAGGCTCGAGGCCATGCACTTTCGCGTTGTTGTTAGGTGTATAACTGCGGCACTGTAGTTCATCGGTTATGCGATGAGCTCTAGTTGTGCTTAATATGTCCTTTTATTGTACGGTCGTGGTCCCGCTACAGCGAAATATTTCTATCAAGTGAAGTCTGACACTTCGTTACTCAAACTGTCCCCTAAAAAAACAGACAATGGAATGACACGGCAGTGATAAAACGGAGTTGCCGCGCGCAATTTTAACTTCGGGCGAAATCGACGCAGAAGCACCCGTGTGCTTAGATTTAGGTGCGCTTTGAAGAACCCAGATATTCAAAATTAATCCCGATGGCGTGCCTTACATTTCAGTCGTATAATTTCACGCAGAACATCATCTCTTTTTTTACATTATCTTGCTCTTGTGTGGAGTTGTTATAAATTCATGGAAGGCAGCGGACATTATTTGTTTGAAAAAAAAAAAAACACTTATTCCATAAAATAAATGGAATTTTGTTTCATCACTGTCGTGCATGTAATCAATCGATGAAAGCTCTGTGCTAAACTCGTACCTTTTTATATGTTACTGGAGCAAGAACAAGTGCGTACGCGTTGAACGTATACGTGGCGCTACGGCGAAAGCGCTGTCGATCACGTAGCTTTCCTGACTAAGCTTATCAACTGTCCTACATTTCATGGATAATTGAACAATAATAATAAAAAATGCGTATTCGCGCGAGCAGTGCTCATTGCACTGTATACAAATGAACAAGAAGTAAACACTTAAGTAGTTAAGTCGTGCTGCAGCAGCGCGTAAAACACAGAACACAAGCCCAACACGTACCGGGAAAACAACGAAAAACGTCATAAAGTGCGTAAGCGCAAACTGTCATCCAGGGCGAGCACCCCTTTCATCGGCAGATTGCGCTTCTCTCACTAGTAATAGTAACGTCGGATGATCTTAGCGCGTCGATTCAACAATGAAGAGCGTATATATTACCAGTAAGCTGCAATCAACACATTTTATTCGTCGAGAATCGGCTCAAACCGCTCGCAACGAAGCGCCGCTGTGCGCATTTGTATACGCGCCTCCGACAGCCTCTCCACACTCACGCGGCGACGGTGCTGCCACCTCTAGGTCGGTCTCGCGGCGAATAGTGCTGTCGTAACCGTTGATTAAGGCACTGACCGGTCTGACCCAAGTAAACACGACCGCAGCTTAATGGAATTTGGTACACGACCGAATCTGTGCATTCGACATACTGACATTCGTGTTTCGTGGTGCAGCGGTTACTTGTTCGGGTGTTTGTCACGCGTTTGCATAGTTTTGCTAATTTGCAAGGAGCGGAGATAACAAGGTCCACCCCATGCTTAGCAGCAACCTTTTTCAAGTTATGTGACAATTTCTGCACATATGGATTTGAACAACATGGATTTGAGGAGAGACGTGCTTAGAAAAAGTTTATTTCATTGTAGGACGCTACGAACACGTGGAAACAGTGTCTGTACAACAAGGACATTAACATACACAAATGACTAAGCACAATATACACGAACCGTTTGTACAGAAATGCCCAAGTCCACAGGGTGTCCATAATACACGCTACTAACTAGCATACACACACTTATCACAATATACACAATGTACATGACGGTGTATATACACAGTACACATGACTTGGTGAACATGCCAACAAAAAGTGCAGCAGATGTTATGGTACATGTAATTTAGGCAATTTCCACACGCAGCACATCCACACACAGAAGTAATCGATACAAACAGATTGTAGGCATCAATAAATCACCGTCTGGTGACCTGGCTGCAAGAACCAGGTCAGATGAAAATCTAGCCGCTCACGTCCATTAACTACCGACAGGAAGCGGCACGACCACTGGCGTAGAAATTCCTCTTCCCCAAGGAAGAACTATTCTTCCGGCAAAAAATTGCGGAGATCCCACGTACCGCGGCCGCATGCGAAACATGCGGCGGGAAGGTCACCGTGGCGTAATTTTTTTTTACTGAGCAAAATGTTACAAAATGACTCGAAAGATTTGTATAAATTTGATATGCACACATATATGTTAGCCGCATATGTGTTATGTAACCAGTTGTTTACAGTTGGGTAACGCTGCCAACGGCAACTTGGGTATTGCCAACACCAGAGGCGGTAAGCTGATATGTAGTGCTTATACTTGTCCCTTATGATGGAGATCGCACGCACGTTTCACGAACCCGTGTGCATGTGTGGAAGAGGTTCTTGACAGTTCTTGAACAAGGTCATCATCACCGGGATCAGTGTTCGTGACTTGTGATCGGGCCCGGTCGCGATCGCGGTGACGAGGTCTCCATGTGTAGTGATGTATGAGGTATAGTACGCGCGTTGGAAATGGTGGATGCCTCGGTCATTTTGTCGAAAATTGTCCGTCGATAGAGCCGGCGACATGTAGGAACCTGAAGTCACCCTTCGCGTTGGTGAGTTGTAGGCCGTCGAGGCTGGTAGGCCTGCATAGTGCTACGTAGACCAACATCAGTGGACGGCGCTTGTCGTATTCCTAGACTACCTAGGCGTATGTGGCCTACGTAGCCTAGTCTACAACGGGGCTGTCAATCAATCTGGCATCATTCTCGGTCAGCATGATGACATCGCCCAGCCTCGTAAGAAATGAAGAACATTGTTTTGGTGAACGATGTGTACTTTACGGTGCGGTGATGTGGATATCATATGTAACTTTCGTTAATGTATTCCTCCGGGGTCGACCAATGCTTCAATATAGCTTGCTGAATCATAGGAATACAAACGTAATGTTTATTAGACTGCTATAAAAGCGGAGCCAACACTGGAACTACAGACGTTAATCTGATATCACGCCTGTATCGTAGGAGTACACATCGTAGGAGTATCATGTTGTGTTTATTGCTTTCTTGTAAAATTAGATAGCCAGCACCACAACCACAATTGACGTTGCACCGATATTGCGCCTGCGTAGGCTGTTTTTCCCAACCAATTTATAGACCTGGCGTGGCTCAGTGGTAGAATACCTGGCTGCCACGCAGAATGCTTGGGTTCGATTCCTGCTGGGATCCTAATGTTCATTCTTTCCATTCGTCAGGTCAACGCTGCCGATGTCAGTTTTTCTTAACGCTATCGCATTTAAGTTACCAATGCCTTTTCTTGCCGTTCCTGGGTAGATATAAACTGTAATTCACCTGTGGCGCATACCCGCATATCGCGGACCTTGGTAAACGGGTATGTGCCACACGTGTCTAGAGGAAATGGTTTGAGGACGTACGCGACAGGACTTTCACGTTATTCATGTCATGACCAGGCAGTCATATTCGTCAAATCCTTTGATCCTTCCATGTCAATTTTGGTCTTCACCAAGTTAAGGAGGCAATCATGAGAGCACCCAGACGTAGGCGGCTAGATAGATAGATAGATACGTAGATAGAAACGCTCAAGGTGCAAAAGGTTCGCTAAGAAATGCGTCGCGTTTAAAAGGACAGAAGTTCGGAGTACAACTGTTCCAGAATAGGAAACAGACCACGACAACGGTGACTCGCCGAAACGGCCTCGCACCTGTAACGCCACAAACAAAAAGCCCCTGCAGCAATTAGAAGGCGTAGAAGTCGACCACGCGAGCGACGACCAGATGTGACGAAACGATTAACTCCTAGGTTACGGAAACCAGCGTGAACGGCTCTCCAAAATACCCTTGCAATTACACATTGTTGTACGACATGCTAGTTGGACTGTTGTAGCGGGCAGTTAGAAGAAGTAGAAGATGGGACCATGCCCCACCTCTGCGGTCTGTCTCGTGTTGCGAGTACTGTCCATCCCAGACTCCACATGAGGTCGCGAAGATGGCCAGGCAGAAAAGATGCCGTTATCGCGCTCCACGAGACACGACTGGAACGCGCTAGACGAGCTGGGGGAAACAGAGGGAGCAGCAGGGCCGCCGTTGTATCTACAACACGGTTTTCTAGAATCTCTACAAGGGGCAAACCTGCTGAGCCTGGCGATAAAATGCTGCTGCCGTGGAGTAAAATGTAGGCACGTTAAGTACTTGCAGCGGAGAGTTAAGCTGTGCTCCTGGTAACAAATAGCGTATCTTAGTGCCTATGAAATAACAGGCAAGATCACGCGCGGGGCACTGATCACCGTGTAACAAACGAAGCAAGAATCGCAAAGCAGCCGGCAGCGAACAGACACGGACGGGAATGCGAAGCCACCCCTATTGCGTGGGTGCCCAGGCGCAGCTCGGCAGACCAGCTCAGTTCCACTTGACCAGAAAAAAGAGCCGAGAAGGCATTGCAACGACCGAGTTATTCGCAATGGGGGCTGTACAACATGAGAAATGTACCATGCACGGCCGCAAAATACAGTCTGTGCCAAATACCTTCTTTCCAACAGCGGTAAATCGTACTCTTGCGCTTCCCGGACTTGTCGTTTTACATCCTCGAGAAGTGAAACCCACACGGAGGCTGACATGCCGTAGTAGCCATAATCAAGTCCCAGAATGCGAATAGAGTCGCTTTTTTGAAAACGGAAAAGGGGACTTAGGCAGGTGTCTGGGGAACCAATGAACAAATATCGATATTTTGAAAATTTTAACGCAGCACCTGAAATATTCCCATATCAGCAAAAAGCCGTAGGCCTATGGGATAGGAGGCTGTCCTCATTCTTCAGATACAATGTGATGTCATCGGTGAAAAGCTGTCACCTTCACAGTATCACTTCCAGGTAGTGGAAGGCCTCGAATATATGGATCGTTAATTAGTGAGCGCAGAAACGGTTCGAGAAAAGCACAAGTGTACTGGAAATAGAGGAGACCCTTCGCGAGCTCCGCGGGTAACAGCAAATGTGGCACTTTCATAACCACCAAGAAACAACGTGCTGTGTATATTTCTGTATGGGTTTCTGAGAACCTCAACGAAGTTTTGCCAGGTGCCAAACACCGCCATTACGCTAAATATGTAGCTGTGCTCAAGGCGATCGAATGCCTTTTCTTGATAAAGTGAAATCAAGAGTTCACGTGCTGATCTCGCCAACGTGTACGCAATTATATCGCACGTAACAAAGGAGAGACTATGAATTTCTCTTCCAAGAATCGAGCACACCTGATGTCTTATTAAGGAAGGCGTCAGGCTTCTGAAACGCCGAGTGACAACTGCCGCAAAAGTTTTATAATCAACGTAGAGAAGCGTAATTGGTGTCCAATCCTACGGGCGAACTGACGATAGGTCATGTTTAGGTATTAACACAATTCGACCATCTTGAAAGCTATCACGGAAATCAAAGTTCTCGAAGCAGCGGCAAATAACGGAAGTGAAAGGGGCACCAATGTCATCCCAAGAGGTTAAATAAAACTCAACTGGCAACCCGTCCGGCCCACGCCAAACCTCGCTCCATGGAAGACAATGCCTTTTTCACCTCATCAGCTGACGGACTTGCTCAAAGTTGTGCAGCTACCTTTCGTGGAACCCGGGATAACCCACTAAACACTGTGAATGTCTCGGCGGTATCATGATGCGTTGACATTGTCGTACGACCCATGTTTTCAAAGTGAGCTATTAAAGCTGATCGATCACACACAGGTGGCAACGCAGCGGGAAGGGCGCTGGCGGCCTGAGTTCCCAGCGGACTCGACTGTCTGAGAAGTGAGCTTCTCTCAAAGCGCAGAACCTCGGGGTGAGCACAGGGATTACATCTGCAACGCCAAGCAGCCGCCGACAACGGCGATGCGGCAATAATGCGCTGGAAACGTCCCTGTAACTCTCGCTGCCATGCGCGCGTCAATGGAGTTAGTCGATCGATCCGTAGAGCAATGCGTAGCTTTGTGGCAGTCTCCGTAGTTCTTCCGACATACGGCATCTCAGGGCACGCCCTTCGACTGAGCAGTGTAGACACCACTGTACCTTGAGCGCGTCCCACAGCTCGGGACCGGATCGAGCAGGGAGGTGCGCAAGACTCTAGATAAACTGTAGCGCGAACGCGTGTCATGCAGAAAGCGGATGTTAAGACGCCATGGTCTCACTGACGAAGAAAAGGGAAAGCAACCATGGGATCGCGGCACATAAGAAGCTAGCGCAATTGGAATGTAGAAGCGATCCAGCCTACTAGACGATGAACCACGCCGCCAAGTCCAGGCATGTTGTGGTCCATGTACTAGTCTGTACGTATCTATCAAAGAGAAATGCTGGACTAGGCGGCGCAGCTCGAGTGCGTTCCAGTCAGATCGACCCCATCCCGGACCCTGCACAGTTAAAATCTCTAGTGAGTATGGCTTGCCGACCGTCAAGAAAATACACGTCCAGGTCACGGAAAAAATCATTAGACTTGGCTGCTTGGGCTGGCCCATAAATACACAAAATGCGTAGCCTGAATGACGATAGGACGCAGTCAAAAGCCAGAGCACGAGCTATCCTGTCATAGAAAACGTGATCTCGCAAAAGAGTTGGGTTAAAAGTAATGATTCCACCTCCACTGAAGCGAGATGACGCGAAAGAAAAGTAACAGTCCAAGTTAAATGCGCGTTTGAATGCAGGAACGTGGCCAAAGGTAAAAAAATTTGTTTCTTGTAAACACTGAACATCACATTGTTCTGCGCTAGCTACGCTGACAACTTCGGCTTGTTTTACAGGGTTACAGAACCCTTGAACATTTAAAGAAATAATTTTCATGGTGTCGGCCATATCGAAATGTTAATGAGTGACCTTACTCGTGTTGTTCAATTCGGTACCCCGGGGTCCGGGGGACATGCAGTGCACACGCTACACAACACACTTTGGCCCTTGAGAAGAGGGTCGAGGTTTCTTCGGCTGCTGAGACTCGGAGCGGCTATCCTGGGCGCCGTCCGAGCTGGTGCCAGTCGTGTGCGCACGCTTGACTTCTAGCGGGGCAAGCATCTCCACATCACATTCATCTAGGCTAGGTGAAAGTGAGAGCTCAATGCTATTGTCCACTCCTAGGCTGAAGCTGCTTTCCGACGATTCAGGTAGCGGTAGGGTTGCAGGGTCAACGTTGTCTTCACCAACGACCTTGACCGCTGGCTGATTGTCGAGACGCGTCAGTAAAGAGCTCTCATAGCGTCTTGCAACTTGTTCAAGGAAGTCGCGAGCCTGACTTTCCAAAGAAACCGATGTCTTTAGCCAATGCCTCCTCTAGAGAGATGCCTGCCGCGTGAGCCAAAAACATTCTGCCCTACGCTTTCCCTCCTTCGCCGTTTCTAATGATGGCAGTAGCTGGCGATACTTGCAGTGGCCGCTTGCAACACACATTTGCGCATGCGCACATTACCCCCCTCGACGTCACACCACGCCAGCCCCATTGAGAACAATCGGGCAGTACGTGGCGCCATATCTCGACGAGCGACCACAACTCAAGGCTACAGTGGGATAGCCAGCGACGCCGCAGGCATCTTTCTAGAGGAGGCGTTGCTTTAGCTCATTCGGCTTTAATGCTGTACCTGACGAAACGCCAGCGTCCGTACACTTCGCAACGTCTGAGACTATGGCGCACTCAGCCGCTGGAATTAACGATGCGGCCGGCTTGTTGGTCCCTACATGCGTTTGCTTCTCGGCTTGAGACGCCGGCAAACATGGCACGTTGTGTTTGGCTGAAATGAGCGCCACGTCAACCGCCGTGTCTGCTGCACACTTCTTCGTTTATTGTAGCTTCCGGTGGTGAATTCTTTAGTATTTTTGCTGCAGCTCCGGATTGTCGTTCAGCTTTTCAGAGAAAATGTTTATTTTCTGATAAATCCACACCAACAATGTGTTTAAAAAAGTTTATTTCATAATTTGACGCTACGAACACCTGCAAACAGTGTCCGTACAACAAGAACATTAACATACACAAATGACTAAGCGCAATATACATAAAACGTTTTAATAGAAATGTCGAATGCACAGGGTGTCCCCAATGCATGCTACTAAGAACTAGCATACGCACACTTATCACCATATATACAATGTACATGACGATGTATATACATTAAACACATGACTTGGTGAACATGCCAGCAAATATGTACAGCAGATGTTATGGTACATCTAATTTACATAAATGTGCAGTGGTAGCATGAAATGTGTGTATACAAGAACCCACACGCCTACGAGGACGTGCACACACAGAAATAATCGATAAAAACAGATTGTATGTATCAATAAATCACTGTCTGATGACCGGGCTACAAGAACCATGCAGGCCAGCTGATAAACTAGCCGCACACATCCATTAACTACCGACAGGAAGCGGCACGACCGCTGCCGTAGAAGTTCCTCTTCCCCAAGGAAGAACTATTCTTCTGGCAAAAAGGACAGAAGTTTGGAGTACAACCGTTCCAGAATCGGAAACAGAGCACGACGACTGTGACCCGCCGAAACAGCCTCGCACTTGTTACACCACAAACAAAAAGCTCCCGCAGCAATTTGAAGGCGTAGAAGTTGACCACGCGAGCAACGACCAGATGTGACGAAACGATTAACTCATAGGCCACGGAAACCAGCGTTAACGGCTCTCCAAAATACCCTTGCAATTACACATTGTTGTAGCACATGCTGGTTGGACTCTTGTAGCGGATAGTTCGGACAACGACAAGATGAGGGCTATGCCCCACCTCTGCAGTCTGTCTCGTTAGAAAGGGAATCGTGAGGAAATGCGAATGCATTTCTTGCGCCAAGAGTACACGGCGTAGTAATTTTAATGGCGTAAAGCTGGACAAATCGACGCGCTGAAGTGTCTCCCTTTTGGGCGCCTCCTTCAACGAACGCTTCCTACGTGCGTTCGTAATCACCTCAGGGATGTTGCCACCGCCTTCAATGCAGCACAAACGCGTTTAGAACGCGCTGTTTTCAGGCTGTGCCAAGGCAGCACAAACGCTACAAACGCGTTTCAAACGCACTGCATTGAGGCGGTGGCGCAGGGAGGAGAGAGAGCGAACGGCGAGAGAAGGAGCGGCGAAGCACTGCACCTGCC
>NC_051182.1:59865329-59905312 GCF_013339695.2 Rhipicephalus sanguineus
CCGCCCCCCCCCCCCTATTTTCTACGCTACGGCCCTTTAACAGAATATGTTTTGAAGTTTTACGTCCCAAAATTACGACATGATTATAAGAGACGCCGTAGTGGAGGGCTCCGGAAGTTTCGACCACCTGGGATTCTTTAACGGGCTCTTAAGTGTAAGCACACGGGCGTCTAACGTTTCGCCTCCTTCGAAATGCGGCCGCGGCCGGGATCAATGCTCTCTTTCAGAAAAAAACAAATCACAATTTAATTGGTAAGCAGAGTGTTCCATACGCTTGCTGTTTCGCAAGATATTTTTCTCGACGAAGCACTGAAATTAGTAATACGACGTCATCATCAACAACATCGTCATCGGCCAATATTATGTACACTGCAGGACGACGTTCTATACCAATGATCTTCAAAGCATCCTGCCTTGGGCGAGCAGTTTTCCGTTGAATGCCTGCCCATTCGTTAATTTCGTCATCCCACTTAACACTTTGCCGCCCTCGGCAGCGCTTCTAATCCCTTCGTATCCGTTCTGTCACTCTTGCTGACTGCGAAAGTAAGTTTCTTCTGATGACGTGAACTACTCAGGTCACTTTTTCTTACAGCGTAACTCTTATGCTCGACGTCTGTCGTGTGTCGTAGATACAAAATGATCATCATCGTGAACCGGCACGCTCTTTCTTCATCATCATCTTCGTCATCGTCCTCTTCTTCCTCTTCTGCTTCGCTCCCAGAACACGTGCGCCGATTGTCCGGCGTGGGATGCAACAACTCTTATGGGCGAGAGAACGAATACAGAGAGAGAGAGAGAGAGAGAGATAGAAAGAAGCAGAGAAATTCATGGCGAAAAAAATCTTGGCGAGGCGGGATTCGAACCCGCTTATCCAGGAGTCGAAGGCGAGCATCGTAACCTCTCGGATATCCATGCACGCTAGCAGAAGGTAGCACAGGCCTTGTATAGTATAGTATAGTATAGTATAGTATAGTATAGTATAGTATAGTATAGTATAGTATAGTATAGTATAGGATATAAGGGTGGGAAACGGAGTTAGAGAAAGGGGGATGGGGGGGGAGGGGGGAGAACTAGTACAGAGAGGAGAGAGAGAGAGAAAGAGATACAAAGAAACAGACAAAAAAGATAAAATTAGAGCAAGCACAACCATGTATAGTTATAGACATCAAGGTAGGAGAGAGGTGAGAGGGCAAAAGCCTGCCAAGCCAGGGACCAGCTAGGTACCCACCAGCTCTGCTGGACCCAGCCTTGCCCGACCTAGTGCAAGCTTCGCTAAATTTTTTCCCTCTCCTAATATCGACTAGCATCTCGGCTCCACCTGTGACTTCTCCTATTTACCAGCTATCTCCTATCTCCTGATGATTCGATTGTCACATTTCGTTCCATTGCCCGCCGTGTGGTTCTAAACTTCTTCTCGGGCTTCTTCGTTTTCTCGAAGTTTCTGCCCGGGTTTGAAATGTTACGAAATCATAGCTCTGCGTAATAATGTTGTATATTTACATGTATAATATGACACGTTTCATGCTTTTTTGGTGGATTATGCACCAAACAGATATTCTTCATTGCTTTTCGTTACGTGTTATGTAGATATGGTGTGTACAAACAAAAAGCAAGCTTCTCATTATTCCACTATCATTGAATATGTATTGCTCCTGCTTGATTTTCGCATTGCAGCAAGAAGGGAGGTGCGGGGGACTATGTTTGTCAAGTGAAACAACTTCCACTTCATGTTCGCGCCTTCCTCCATTATTTAGTAGAAATGAACACTGATTTGTATTTCAGGAGATTATTGAAAAACGACGAAACGATGCTTCCGTCAGTGATCAGCACCCTCTTGCAACTCTTCACAGGGCTAAAGCTGAATGAACTTTCTTTAACTAGCGCTTCGCGGTCACGATGAGATTTATCGCAAGCAGAGATGGCAATGAGAGCAGTGTATAACAACGAACGAAAACGCTAACCCCAAATTCTTAGTTTTCCAAAACAAACCTGCTTAAGTTTCTTTTCTTTCATCGAGCAGTTGTAAAAACGGAACGAGCTTCCCATATTCAAGTCATCACTGCGTCGAAACTTTAAGCATGCGCTGTATTGCTTTCCCTTCACTCAAGGGCACGTTTTTTCTTTGTTATGTGCAGCCTAATGAAACCAGCAGACAATGAAGCCAATGACAGTGGAGGGGCGTTATTTGTAGTCCTTAACTGTAACGTAGTAATTTTAACATAAACTAAAGTGGATGAAAAGACAACTGGTAGGGGCCGAATCTACAACCTCAAATAACACGTCCGATACCCTATACCAATTGAGCTGCAGCGGAGGTCGCCCTCCCGTCCACATTACTGGGTATTTCTGAGCATGTGAGCCTAGGAGTGTTAGCCAGCGCCGCTCGTAGCCATGACGACGAGTGTGAAACACTCGTTTTTGCCAGCTGGTCAAAAAAAAGAATAAGAAAAGAAATCCGGAATGTGCTTGGCAAATGCGTCGCTCGATCACTGCATACGCGGAATATAACTATAAATGCCGCATAAAACCCAGATACGCCCGTTTTGCGCTTGATTGTCCACGCATACGAACTATGTGACAAGAAGCACCGTTTCTTGCGCATGCGCAGGTGTGCACTCGGCAGCGAGATAGAGAGTGAGAGAGCTACACTGCAGCAGCGACGCAGCGATCTGTCGTCGCCAGCGGCGCTGTACGGAGCCGTGGCAGACCAGTCGCTGCTAACGCCGGTGTGCACCCAGGGACAACAACCTTGACGCGGCGGACACGACGAAACCAGCACGACGTCGTGCCAACACAGCGAGTGCTACCACCGCCGCTCAACCCCGACCGCGCAGCCACCGCCGCCGCCACCCCAGTGCTGCACGACCCACGACCGGGTGCTGTACCAGGCGGGAGCGGAGTCGCCCTGGTCCTCCCCGTACCCGGACTACAACGCCGGAAGCGCCATCATGGCTACGCGCAAGAGACCGCCCGGCTACGGAGGGTACCTCGGCGCCTACCACAGGTCGGATATGTTACCATTGTCTAACGTGATTCTTCGGACATAGTGGTATGACGTCATTGAGGCAAGAAGAACGCAAGACCAGGACAACAGGAAGACATGGGTGCAGCGCTTGCGTTTAATGTCCTCATTCTGCTCTCCTCTTGTTGTACACTGCTGATGTTCGGCGTTGTTGGTGCGACGTAATAACAGTGAAGTGCTTGAAGAACGGGGACACAGGAAGGACACAGGTTAGCGCTCGTGTTGTGTTCTTCCTGTGTCCCAGTCATTCAAGCGCTGAACTAGTTATTGTTGTTCGCATTAAGCTTTGATCAAATCTTACTGCGCATTCCATATCGAATGCAAGGGGCCACTAGTATGTTCTACGTGGCGACCACTTCGAGTTAAATATTTTCCAGCCTCGCAGCTACTTTCGGTAACAAACTAAGAATTGTATTCAATAAGAGTACCACTAACCAATGCACGATGCAATGTTTCTTAACCTTTAACAGAGCCGTATACTAGCAGGATTACGGTCGAGTCCTAAGTGTTTGTTTTCTCTGCTCGTGTAATTGCTAGGTTTAATGGAAATTGAACGTAAGTTGCTCCTATCTGAAGCACTGTTTTTGGCTGATTACCAATAGCTTTCAGCACAGTTTTCGGTTAGTAATATTTGCCAAGAAGCCCGTGTACTTAGATTTGCGAGCATGTTAAAGAACCCCAGGTGGTCGAAATTCCCGGACCCCTCCACTACGGCGTCCCTCATAACCACATCATGGTTTTGGGTCGTTAAACCCCAGATAGTATATTTGCCAAGACATTCCGTAGGTCGAACAAGCAGCGCGATTGACGTCACTGAAATGTGCGAGCGTGATCAGCTGGTACATCCATGCAAATTCTTACTGTCTATTTGGCATACCAGTGCCCATGTTACTGTAGACCGGTTTTCGCTGACTGTTGCTTTGAGAGAAAAGGTTTATTATGGCAGAAGAGCTGAGAGGTCGGCCTGAATCAATGTTCTGGCCTGCTACTCAGCAGTAGGAAAGGGGAGAGTGGTAGTATAGAGAGTGGAGAGTAGATGGGGATGATGATGGAGAAAAGGGGCGACGAAGTAAGTCCTTGAATGTCCATAAACTATTTACAGTCTCTCGTCGAGCTCTGTATCGCGCAAAAACATGTTCAGCGCTTTCAGAATGTCGAGCTGATGACATGGTGGTGGTCCCAACAGAACTTTTTCTGAAACTTGTGGCTTCGATGACAACAAGGCGGCCCCCATTGAATTTCTTTGCGTGAGGTATCGTGGGCAGACGCACAGGAGGTGTTCGATAGTCTCAGGAGTGCCACACATCTCGCAATTGGGACTGTCGGCTCGGCCGATAAGGTGTAGGTAAAGGCGAGTGAATGCCACACCTAGTCGTAGTCGGTGAAATAAGCTTGTAATACACATTTTCATGGTTGGTGGGATTCTAACACTCATATTTGGGTCAAGTTCGTGAAGCCGGCGGTGACGATGGCTTGGTAAAGACCAATATGCTGCTGTAGTCTCACTCAGGAGTGTGTACACTACGGTGTTAGTATCCGGTCGGGAAAAGGGGATAGCTAGTACTCTGGCGTTATCATGGGACATCTTTGCCTCCGCATCGGCTTGCTCATTGCCCTGCAGACCGCAGTGCCCTGGAACCCACTGACACATGATACGATGGCCAGTTTTCAGGACTGTTGCTTTGCGCGCAATAAAAGTGATCTTAATCTTCATCCGGGACACTGACCAAATTCTAGACAATCCAAATGACTGCCACGATGCGTGATTGTTAGTTAAGCATGTTGTGTGCGTCCGTGCTGCGCTTGAGTTGGTCATTTTATACCCTACGAATGAATATAGCATGTTATAGGTCAAAGAAATATGTTTTGCTTCCGTTAAAAAATAGCCCTCGCGCGGCGGGGAGAACCCGAATGAGACACTGATGGGTCTTAGAGAGAAACGTTTGGTCAACCGTGATTAGTAAATTACGCTTCTCCAAATGCAAACCGACCTTGATGACAGGTTACGTGGTGAGCCGAAAAAGATAACGAAAAAAAATTGAGAATCGGTGGTGATGCCATGATGGAATTTCAACTCAGTGTGACGTCACAGACGCTGGGATGGTCTGCTCGGGTCGGGTCGGATGTTTTAGCGCTGAAGACCGGCTGCACCTTCATTGCAATGAAAGTATCGGCCTTGTCGCGCACTGCAGTGCGTTACAGCGAACCCAGCAATGCTACCTTCGCAAACGTATAGTTCTAGGATAAAAATCGCGCTAGCACTCCTCTACACAAAGATATGGTGTCTAGTCTAGGTTAAAAAAGTAGGACCAAAGGTTACATTCAAATACACATCTTGCATCCCCTTCACGCGCACCTCAGTTTCTCTTATCTGCAGAGTGTTGAAAGAGAGTCTGGAAATTAAAATAGTGCGAAGAATTGGACGAGCCGTGTCTCGTCGTCCCATTTATTGGTTCAGTTTGCATTTTTTACTTTCAGAATGCACAACTGAAGGAAAATTTGCGAGACACCCATAAAACCGCGTGTTGCCTAGTTCCGACAGCGCCAACTGCGGAGAAGAATAAAAAGTTTAATTAAGAAAAGGGAAGGACTCGCTGGAACGAGACTCGATTATTTGTTTATCTTAGTTTAAGTAGTATTACAACTTCGGGACGCGTCGTATTACTGGTCGCCGTGGAACGAGTTTCCAATAACCCCGCGAGCCGTCAGCGTCGACGTCCGTTTATCCCGCTGACGTTTATATTGCTCAGCGTCTCCTCGGCCTTGATGAAACTGCGGCACGCGTTCGGTGCTAGCTGACAGGCATGGCGTTGCCCGAGGGCTCAACGTCAACGAAGCAGGTGGAACCGTTTACGCTTCTGGACATGCCTCCCCGTCGGACACATCTTTTTTTTTTCTGTCTCCATCGTTACAACGTCTAGGCGAAGGGGACGCGCGCACGCACGCACGCACACGCACACCACGTACGTACAAGTACAGAAAAACGAGGTTCACTGTGACGTAGAGGCTTGAAGTCTGAACTGGGGCCCAGACAAGTGCAGATCTATTTTTCGTATGTAGTGCTTCTCGACTGTTGCTCGAAACGAGAAAGACACACTTCGGAGACTCGATTCTAAGCCAAGTAAAGTCAACCTAAATCCGTCAGTGGAGCCGAGAAAAGCATGACATGTGGGATGAACTCTTCCGTCCAAGCGGCCCTTGTATTGTAATACCGCACTGTGCAAGGTAAACGCACGCGTGCTTTTGCTGCTCGCGATAAAGCTAAACATGTTGAAAGTTAAAAAGAAAACAGGGTTAACGCCCGGTAGTGGGACCTGAGCCTGCTGTCAAACGAAATAAAAAAACATTTTTTACCGTTATTGGCTGGCTCGTAGTTGGTCAAGCTGAAATCAGGTTGATACAAGTTAGATTTCCCGAGGTTTTATTTGTCCAACGCCTGATTTGCTCATAGCCTGATTTACCGAAAGTGTCGTTGTGCCCAAAGTGTCGCTGTGCCCAAAGCTTGGTTATTGCCAAAGTCTGTTTATGCCCGAAGTCTGATTTGGCGAATGTACAATTTGACCAGCGTTTGAGTTGCCGAATGTTCGAGCTCCTCGATGGTTTAGGCCCAGATTTCAACGGCGCTTTTCGTCGTCTGTGACGACACAGAGATCAAAAACCAATTAGTGTTATTTTTTTACAAATTTGTATGCGCATGCGACACTGTCAAGGACAAAAGTTTTCGCAACACATTTCTCACGGAACACGCGAAAAACTGCTCTGTTAATGTTACGACATTTCTAATTTATTTACATTAATACTTGCATCATTATTTACATTTTTTATGTCACACATCCCATTACGGACACACCAGTGAAACTGCAATTGTACGCTGACGACTGCTTGCTTTATACCAGTCTAACTAATAGACGTGATCAAGAGGTTCTTAACAATGCATTTTCGTCTTAACAATGTGTTTTCGTCCTTTTGTAGTTGGAGAACCACGTGGCAAATGAGTATGAACTACCGAAAGCTGTAAAAATGGCCTTTACTAATAAAAAGCTAGTTACAATGGGCATTACCTAAATTCTGTCCGTACCTTCAAATATCTTGGAGTTAGCGTCCCTCAAAACCTAAAGAGGCACCTTCACATTGAAACAATTTGCGCTTGGGCACTTGGGAAACTATGCTAGTTAAAACGCACCCTCGGTTACTCTACCAAGGACTGCAAGTTGACCGCTTATAAATCCCTTGTTAGACCACTACTAAAATACGCCTCAGTGGTATGGTCACCCTACGCTGCACATGGCATACATAAGCTTGAGGCCGTACAAACGAAAACAACATGGTTAATTTTCCGCCGATACGACCACAATTTTTCTCCCTCGTCTGAATCATGCGCATTATCGATAAACACCTGGCTCATCGACGCACGCTTGAGCGTATCACATCGCTGCATAAGACTGTACACAGCCGCGGTTGTATTCAAGTACCTATTTCCTTCACTCATTCCAGTGGGCGTGCCACGCGCCGATCTCACCCACTTAATATTGTTCCTTTCCAACCATTTGTAAATTGTTTGAAGTATTCTTTTTCGCAAGCGTTGTTGACATTTGGAGCAACCTAGATGGTACTTTGCGGGAAAAGCCAAATTAGCAGCTTGGGAAATAATTACCTAACATTTTGTACTACGTTTCTAATGCAGTGTATGTTGGTTGTTTGATCTACTGTACTCTCTCCTACTATGTCTCGTCTATTGAGATAGCAGTATATGTAAATACATACATACATACATACATACATACATACATACATACATACATACATACATACATACATACATACATACATACATACATACATACATACATACATACATACATACATACATACATACATACATACATACATACATACATACATGAAGCGGTCTGCAATAAGCGCACGGAAGAAGATGAAGTGTAATAGGGGTAGAGGGGAAGGAAGAAGAAGTTTGGAATAAAATGGCGGACGACACCCGTCTGACTGAATCCATGTGTTTTATGTATTAGTTCCTAGAAGGAACGCTACATTTTGGCGCAGCCGACAGCTTGCGAAGACCGCAAATGTGGGTTACCTATTTCATCGACGAGGCTTCATCGGAGCCTCTTGTTTTCACACGGTACCAAGTCCACGGTGAGCCAGCGATGGACATTCCTCGCGAAGTTAGCTCGACCGGACTGATCGACAGGGTACTGCGAGAAGCTTCGATGAGCCGTCAAGCCCTCGTGCAAACAGGATCGGTGAAAGTGAATCTGCAGCTCCAGACCCTGAGCGAACTCATTCTGGAACCCAGTCGCCGTGGCACCTTCAAGCAGGAAACGGCTTCCGGGGAGGTGAGCAGCGTTTTATCTGCTATTGAGCGACAACAATGGTGCATGATGCAACAGGCTGAAATAATGGGATCATTGGTCAAGTCGCTTAGCCAGGAAAAACCACAACGAGAGGTTGTAGAACCTGACCTTTTTGAAGGAGACTCGGAAAATGCGGGTCATTGGATGTGGTTTTTTGAGTATGCATGCGAAAGGAATATGTGGAAAAGTGACGACACGAAGATTCTGAACATGCGCCGTTATTTGGGTGCCATCGCAAGAAAGTGGTACGATTTGCACCTTATCGATGGAGCACCAATGTGTTGGGAAAGGTGGAAGAGCAACTTTTTGGCGTGTTTCCAAGGCAATGCTGTAGAAAGATGGGATGCGGCACTACACTACACATACACGTCTGGCTCTTTGCTGGAGTACTGTCTTGAAAAGCGCCGCCTACTGCATTCTGCAGAACCAAGGCTCCCGTCGTCTGCAGTTGTAGCTTTGGTAACGCAAGGTTTTTCAGTCAACGTCCGCAGTCAAGTACAAATAAGTGATCCACGATCATTTGATGAACTTCTGCGATGCATACAGACATCAGTGACCACATTTTCTTCGCGAGAACAGCAAGGTGGTACACAAGCCCTTGATCTTTCGAACCAATGTGACAATGAAGCGTTCACTCTGCCATCTGAGCCTGATAACGAGTATCGCGGAAGTGTTCACCAGCGGAACAATGAGCAGGGGCAATTTTCGGCGTTAAGCGAGGCAGAGCTTCCATGTGAGCTAATTACGTTCGATGACAAGCCCCAAGCAAAAACCTACACCGAGACAGTTTACTTGATATCATCCACGTTACTTTACGCCCCTATCAGCGTAGACGGCACTGAAATGAAGGCCCTTGTTGATAGTGGGGCTTCTGTCTCTATCATCAATAAGAGTCGAGTGGATGGCGGCCGGCTGCATACTGGTAGAGCATTGCGAGTGCAAGCCTACGATGGGTCCGTGAGCACGCATAATGAGTGGATTACCCTAACCATTAAATTTCAAGGACAATCAATTACCACTGACGTATTGGCCATTCCTGACGTCAGCTACGATTTTCTTTTGTCCCGTCCAGACATGAAGAAGCTTAAGATAAATATCTATTGGGATGACAGACTAATGGTTGAGGATAAAGTCGGACCAGAGGATCTCCATGGAGCGCCTAACAAAACAAGGATGATTTTCGACCAGGAGGACATTAAACGAAAGTACCCAGAACTTACGTGCATGGGCAGCTACCCTCCGGCGATGAAATCTCACGTCGTCCCTTTCGAACTTAGTGACAAAAGAGTTGTGCGCAGAGTTCCTTATAGCATGTCAAGAGATAAAAAGGTCTGGCTGAAAAAGGAGTTGCAAGAAATGTTGGAGGCTGGTATTATCCGCCCTTCTGTTTCCCCATTTGCTTCTCCCATAACTATTGCCCCCAAAGAAGATGGAACGTTCAGACTCTGCACAGATTACCGGGCTCTTAACCATCAAACAGAGTTGATACCTTATCCAATGCCGAGGATCGACGATATCATTGACGAGACTGGTGGTTGCCATTGTTTTTCAAGAATAGACCTTTGCAAGGGGTTTTGGCAAATCCCACTCACGGAAGAAACGAAAAAGTACACCGCATTTATAACCCCTTTTGACTTGTTTGAGTACAACCGCCTACCATTTGGTTGGAAAAATTCTCCGGCATGGTTCCAGAAAATTATGACTGATATTCTGAAACCTTATTTGGGAGTATTCTGCAACGTCTACATTGATGACATCATCGTGTATTCAAAGACAAAAGAGGAGCACCGGGGTCATCTTTCAAAAGTTCTTCAAGCTTTGAGTCTTTCTCAACTCAAAGTCAATTTCAAGAAAAGTGCTTTCTTTGAAGACAAAGTTGTATTTCTCGGAAGGGTGTTTGACGGATGTACTAAAAGCACGAAACGGGAATCAGTAGAAAGAATTTCTCAGCTGGCAAAACCTTATGATGTGCACTCTCTGCGTGTTTTCCCTTGGCCTCGCAGGACACTTCAGGGCATTTATCAAGGACTACGCACTGAAGACACGGTGCCTCACACGTTTAACCCAAAAAGACACACCCTTCCAATGGAATGAGGAGTGCAAAGCTGTCTATTACGAGCTTCTAAAGCTAATATCGTCGGATCCCATCCTGCGCATACCGGACTTTTCTCTGCCTTTCGTACTGAATACGGATGCATCACACTACGCGACCGGAGCAGTTTTGTACCAGAAACCCTCAAAACAGGCTGATCCAACGAAGCATTACGTGGTGGGATACTACAGCTACACGTTGAAACCAGCTAAACTTAATTATTCTACTACAGAAAAGGAAGCGCTGGCAGTCTTAAAAGCAGTTCAGTATTTCCGAACTTACCTTGAAGGGGCTAAGTTCATGCTATTCACGGACCACCAGGCGTTGACACAACTTTTGAATATGGCACAGCCAAGAGGACGCATTGCGAGATGGGTCAACTATCTGCAACAGTTTGATTTCACCGTTTCGCACCGTCCTGGCCCGCTTCTAACCGATGCTGATGCACTGTCTAGATTGCTTGTTCATGGTCCAGTGAAAATCCAGAAATGATCAATCATATTAAGCTATGGGAAGGTACAGAAAATCTGCAGTTTATTAATGGAAAGTACTATGTACCACCCACCCTGGTTCAAAAGATTCTTCATCTCTACCATGACACCCCTGGATCAGGTGGACACGATGGCTTCTGGCGCACATACAAGAAATTGCTTATGAGGTTCACATGGCCAGGTATGAAAAAGGACGTCACTAATTATATCCGGACCTGCCATCTTTGCCAAGTAAACAAAGTGAAGTACAAGCAGTCGACGGATGTTATGACGAACCCCGAATATTCAAAAGTACCGTTTGAAGTGGTTCATTTAGACTTTGCAGAGATTAAGAAGAAGGGGGAAGGAGTCATGCGAACGCAAGCTTTTCTGCTTTACATTGACGAATGCACAAGAACAATCGTGGCTAAAGCAGGGTAAGAAGATGCGAACAGCGTCATCAATCTACTCACAGATGCGTGTTTTAAGCACACCAAGACACTAGTCTGCGATAACGGTCCTGCTTTCCGTAGTGCCAAGCTAACAAGATGGGCTAATGACCGAGGAATACTTATTAAGTATTCTTCTCCGTACCACCTTGCAGCGAACTGATTAGCAGAACGGGCCATACGGGACATCAACAGTTTTTGAAGATGTATCCAGACTTTCGCGGAGGCTGGAAGTGCTGCCTTGAAGCCGCTGTGAAGCACCACAACCGTTCATACACCACGGGTTTAGGCTGCAGTCCTCATTTTGCTACAACCGGAACAGCACCCATACTGCCTGCAGATCGTGAACTAGGCCTCCTAGAAAAGCTCCAACTTACTGAAGCAGAGAAAAGTGCCGAAGGTCAAGAAGTATATAAGCGCCGGATGAAGAGGAACTTTGATAAAAGGCACAATAGTGACATACCACACATTCTGCCTGGCGACTATGTTCTTGTAAGAAAAGGAGTTGCACCTTCAAATGCTAAATATTACGGACCGTTCCAAGTTGTCAAGACCGCATCTCAACGCGGGATATTGAAGAACGTGTGGTACACTGCAGCCTCGGGTCAAAGAGAGTGTGCTTCCATTGGCAACGTATTTAAGTATTACACCAGGAGGTGTAATCAAAGAAGTCAGGAAGAGTGAAGCGGTCTGCAATAAGCGCACGGAAGAAGATGAAGTGTAATAGGGGTAGAGGGGAAGGAAGAAGAAGTTTGGAATAAAATGGCGGACGACACCCGTCTGACTGAATCCATGTGTTTTATGTATTAGTTCCTAGAAGGAACGCTACAATACATACATAAATATTTTTGGATAACGTTGTAGGTCGCGAAAAGTACTACAGGCTGAAAATTACAATTATGGGCTGTGTCGTGAGGCTGTGCAAATCTCGACTTTTCGTCGAGGCCGTGAACCTCGCGCGCTAGACACTTCTGCCCCCGGTAGCTCGTTGTCACCATATACAAGGAAAAAACCTCATGACTACCCCATACCACTGTACTGTATGATCGGTTTATATGGGATCTTACAATGTAGGATTGCGGATACAGGGAGGGTGGATAATATGGAATTCTTCATTGCGTCACATGTACCCTCCGTTGTTGACTAGCGACTACGGCGTTGCTCTGTTAAGCACAAGGACGCAGTAATTTCTGCGTGGGTGAAATGCCAGAGACGCATGTGCAGTTATATATTCAGTGGTAAATAGCAGAGCTGAAATTAGATTCGGGACATGGAAGAACACACACAGCACAGGATGCACAGCTATGTCACGTACCTAATTTGCGCTCTGCAGTTTGACATTATGAACCAACTATAGCTCAGTAACGAATTCTCTTGTTATATATTTAGGTACACGTTAAAGACCCCCATGCGGTCAAAATTCTTCAGGAATCCCTCATTATATCGTGTGCCTCATAAAGGCCTCTTGCCTTTGGCACGCGAGACCCAAAGAACTTGATACGAAAAGTGCGATGATGTGGCACATTCGCCCTGCGCAGGCACCGAGGTGGCGTGGGCGCCGGTTCGTACACCAGCAGCAGCCGTCGGGCGGTGGACCGTCGCTTCCTGTCCGTGTACATGGCGCTGGTGTTCCTGCTGCTTTTCGGCTGCCTCTTCCTCACGCAGCTCGTGTCTGACGCGCCCAACAGGGGACTCGACCCACTGGAACCGGGCATCTTGGACAGCCTCTTCCAGGTGAATGCCTACACCTGGAATACAGTGCACATGCCGGCGGCATATGAGCTATCCCGCGTACGGTGCTGTTCCAGGTCCCCGTTCACCCCACCACACCCCAATATGAGTGTCACTCATCACCGGTCACGTGTGCATGTACATTGTTGCGTCATGCAGCGCGCGCCTGCCGGCACTTCACTTTTAAAACAAATGTTTTCAACGTAGTCTAAAAGGAGGAAACCGGGCGGGGCAGTTGCCTGCAAATCTCGCGCGGCTAGATCCACCGGCAACCTGCAGCTTCCACACTACACGTGGAATATACCACTGCCGTTATGTAGATATGCTACGTCACTTTGTGGGTAGACATCGGCAGCAAGGCAGATTTTTGAAAAGCAACTTCGCTAATTATTTGGATAGCCCTAATTACCTACATTAAGTATAAGGTACACGTTGCCACTTCGTAGTTGAAGGAGAGCTGCGGTGGAGTCGTGTACGCTTAGCAAAAACCCTTACATTGAACAGAATCCTTACATTGTGCGGGCCACGATCTCTTAGTGTCCATCTACTCGCAGGCCGTAGACGACGGTCACCGGGGCGACTCCGGCCTGTTCCCGGGCGGCGGCTCCGACGGGGGCGGGAGCGACCTCCCGGGCGACGTCAACATGAGCACGCTCGTCGATCTCGCCGAGACGCGCGGCGACCGCTGGCAGAGGGTGCGGCGCACCAACGACCGCTTCTACGTCTTCTCGGCGTACCTGGACGCGCGCCGTGTGCGCATGGTGCGCGTGATCGCTGCGGCGCGCACGAGGCTCACGGACCGCGTCGTGTGCCGCCTCTTCTGGCGCGTGGTGGGCGGCGACGATGACGGCGCCTTCCAATCGGCCACCGTGCTCGCCTCCAACAAGCTGATCCGCGAAAACTGGAACCTGCGCTACAGCGCCTTCTTCCTCCTCTGCCCTTTGCCGGCGGGCGTGACCGGAGAGGTGCCCCTGTGGGTGGCCGTGCAGCGCCTCAACGACCGCAGCATGCCGCGCAACCTGATGGCCGTCCACCGCAAGGACGAAGACTTCGACAGCCGGCTGCCCGAGGACCGCGAGCTCGCCGTCTGCGTCAAGCCCATCCACTACGAGTACAACAAGGTACGTGTACGCTTCCTCTGTGCGGACACTAATCTTACTGGCGTTTCACTCATCTTGTCGTGAGAGTTGCACGTTTTGTTTTATTTGCGATTTAGAAAGAAATACGTGAGGTTAGCGTCGCTACGCTATCAGAAACCTTTCGTGTGAAGCCTCTTGTACGTCATATGTGCCTCGAAGACGCTCAGTCACGGAAGCCACCTCATCCCAGCTTCGCTTAGGCCAACTTACGCAGCGCGTACGTCTTGCTTGATTTAAAAGCGAAGGGTCGGAGCGTCATGCTAAACGAGCCAAGGAAAGACGGGCCAGTAGCCATTCTGATATCATCGCCATAACGTTTTTTTCGTTGTTATACGTTCTTGTCGTGCCCTCTCATTCTTGCTGCGGTTTTTTTTTTCATTTTTTTTGTTCACATCCGCATCATCACGCTGTAAACTCGACGGACCAGTTGGTCTGCCGAGCGAGAAGGGCAGGTAAACGCCGTTGGACTCCCGGAATTGAGGAGACCACTCACTGCAGTGTGCAGAAAGTGGCCACACTGTCGTTCTGCATAAAGTTCTTGTTCAAGCGAAGCTTCTTATAGCTCACGAATTCGGTGGCGTACGCGAAAACCCCGGCGCCGGCTAGCGTCAAGAAATTCGGCCCTACAAGGTGCCCTGGCAAGACAGACGGCGAAACCTACGGCAGCACAGACGCGCATACTCGGCCAGTACTCATCGCTACAGAGGTCATTTCTTGGGCCGACAATACTGGCTTGTCAAGGCTGGCTGCGTGACATCATTGCTATCGCCTAACTTTTACGCGAAGCTTTTATAACTCCGATTTTAGTGGCGGCGTCGTACGCTAAAAACCGGGCGCCGGCGAGCGTAGAGAAATGCGTCCCTCGAAAGTGCGCTGGTCATATGCGTATTGTAAGCACATTTCACGTACTTCATCGTTCTCACTTGTACATAGCCATCATCATCGCTATTTTAGGGGAGAAGCTCCTTATGCCGTGGGTCTGTCCATCCTCCGTTTGTTTGTAGCGTTGTAGTAGCCACCTCTAGGTCGCGAGAAGCGCGCGTTCTGGTATACAGTAGAAGAAGAAGACGACGTTGACGAGTGACACTCTCGTGCGTGTTCGCCTGTGTGGCGTTCTTTCTTCTTTACTACTTCTCGTGTTTTCAACGACACCCGAAGAAAACATTTCAGAAGTAACGCGCCGTGAGGCTCCCTCTTGGCACGCTTTCTCTTTAGCTCGGAGTCGCCAGATGGAAGACAAGGCTGCGGAACGGAGGGCACGGAAGGCGGCGGCAGCGCGCGCTCGCAGACAGAATCCTGAGGTGAGAGCCCGCGAGGCCGAAGCTGTACGTCGACGCCGCGAAGCACATTCCGCCGTTCGAGCCCGCGAAGCCGAAGCTGCTCGACAAGCTGCAGGGCTGCGGCAAGAAGACCCCGCCGTTCGAGCCCGCGAGGCCGAAGCTGCTCGACAAGCTGCACGGCTGCGGCGCGAATCGGATCTTCAAAATGTGAAGGACCGTGAAGCGGCGAGAAAGCGCGCGTACCGGCAGGCAGAGCCCGAGGCTGTGCGAGCACGCGAAGTGGCTGCAAAACGCATCAGGCGGGCTCTGCCCGAAGGCGCCGACGCGCGCTTCCAGCGGGACTTCCTTGATAACAGTTTCGGCCATACTTGCGGTGTGTGCAACAGATTGTGGTTCTCAAACAATCTAGTAACAATATCTTCCATCAGGAAGGACCACGCTCGCGCCAATGCCATCGCCGTGCTGCAGCGCGAGTTCGCTTCGTCCCACTCATCATCATTCACCACGTGGATATGCTGCGATTTTTTTTCTTCTTGGTGTTAACAGGTCACTGTATTTTAGGGACTTTGGGTGTCGTGTGCCGAAGCAGACACTGCGGAATAAACGGTTCTGCTGGCGTTATCTGGTCCGGTCGTCCTGCCTCTTTCACAGTGGTGGAGGCGCGGGCTATTTGTATGCGCCGTTTTCTAATAATTGATGCTTTCTCGATTGTGGGCTTGTCGGCGATCAGCCGTTTCCGATACGAAAGGCTGATCTTGTCAATTCGGTGATTTGTCATTTCACGTTGCCACATTTCATTGCTACTTGGATATGAACGCATTACCGTCGTTGTTGCCCGTAGCAACTGAAGTGTTTCGCTGTTAAGCACGTGGATGAAGGTCCCATTCCCGGCACGGAAAAAGGAAACAGTTAGGAAAGAGCTCGATAACTGTGGGCTTGTTGGTATAGCTCCCTCCTGCCATGAAGTACGAGGCAGCATTGAGCAGTGCGAAAGAAGGAAAGAAGGAAGGAAGGAAGAAAGAAAGGAAGGAAGAAAGAAAGAAGAAAGGAAGAAAGGAAGAAAGGAAAGAAAGGAAGAAAGGAAGGAAGAAAGCAAGGAAGAAAGAAAGAAACAAAGGAAGGAAGGAAGAAAGAAAGAAAGGAAGAAAGGAAGAAAGAAAGAAACAAACGAAGAAAGAAAGAAACAAAGGAAGGAAGGAAGGAAGGAAGAAAGGAAGGAAGAAAGGAAAGAAAGGAAGGAAGAAAGGAAGGAAGAAAGGAAGGAAGGAAAGAAGGAAAGGAAGGAAGGAAAGGAAGAAAGGAAGGAAGAAGGACGTCAGGCACGCACACGACACTTGCCCTCATTCTCCCATTAGGAGGAGGGCACCTGAACTTATTTCTCTCTTTCTCTCGTTACGCTATCATGCTGTCTACAAAAACACGTCACTGATAAATTGCATCGCCATTCGCCAAACACTGTTAACGATGTCGGCAGTGTACCCCGAAAAACACTGCTATACAGTGTCTCTTGATTTCTGTGGTTCCCATAACCTATTCAGTTACATTCTTAGAGACGAGGTCGAGGCACTTGTGATACTCAGCGGCGGCACGAGTCGTTCTCTCTTACGTAACGTTGAGTACTGGGCGAGTTGGTATAGATTCATGTCGAAGCGAAGCGCGACGAAAACAGGACACAGTAAAGAACACACAGGACAGGCGCTAACTGGGAACTACGGTTTAATGAAAAGAAAATCCGCATCTTATAGTTGGCAATGACAACACGAATCTGGCATCACGTGAACGTCCTTGAAAAACCAAAGAAACAAAACCAAAACAGAATCAAACAGGCTGTAACAACTTGCGTGAAACCAAAAAACGTGGGCTATATACAGAACTACGAATCGAAGTTCTCGCATGTTTTTTTTAGGGGCGAAGCTCCTTAAGGCGGCACCCGTTCGTCCCTCGTAGTCGTAGTCGTAGTGCGTAACCAGTCTTACGCTTTGACCTCCAAGGTGGTGCTGGTGGGAGATCTTTCCTGTGCGTTGTTGAACAATAAAAAATTCGCAGCGTGCGCGTTAACTAAAAGCCGAATTCTTCTGTCTCTCATTCCCCATTAGCAGCCATTGGCATGTTCCAGTAGGAAACGTTAGTAGAAGTAGAAGTGTAAGTGTTAGCTAAAAGCCGACTTCTTCTGTCTCTCATTCCCATTAGCAGCCATTGTTTACCTCCAAGGTAGTGCCTGGTGAGATTTCTCCTGTGCGTGATTAAACAATAAAAATTTTGTTCAAAACGCCGTTGATTGATGAAATAAACCAACGAAAGACGCCAGATGGTTTCTAAAAGCAAAACGAAAGAACGCAGATGTTTCTAAAGCAAAACGAAAAGACGCCAGCTCCTTAACGAAAGACGCCAGATGTTTTCTAAAGCAATGGTTTTCTAAACAATGAAAATTCACAGCGTACATGTAAAATTAAAGTGAGCTGCAAGTCGTCATAACTCTCATCGAACCTTTAGTATAAACGCGCCCGATCTCACGTCGGTGATGATGTACTGGGCAGAATTCACGGAAGATTCACGGTTTACTGATGAACCTCCGCAGCTTCGCCCACTCATCATCATTCACTCCGTGGATATGCTGTGATTTTTTTTTAAGGTATGCGTACTCCGCTTGTAGTAGATGTATCGATGAGTGGCTAACCCACGTGTCATTCTCCTGTTTTATCGAGGCAGCCTCAACCATTTCCCTTGCCTTCTGGTGCTTGTGAGCGAACAAGACCTGCTTCGCCTCAAAAAGCGGCGAACATCCATTACAACTTTTGCAATGCATCGCCAAGTGTGTGTACGGCGTGCCTTTGTAAGGAGCTCAGGTGCTCTCTGAGACGTAGATCAGTCCAGCGTCCCCACCTGTCCAATGTATGAAGCACCACATGAGAAGGGATTTTGAATAGAAATATTGAAGAAAACTGTATAAAGCTGCAGGACGAAACATTACATATAAATGGGGTTTAAAGAGCACCTAGGAGTAATACCCGTGTCACACGGACACTAAAAGTCTTTAAGCAAGAAGACTTTTTCGAAAAAGAGTTCCGCGCGCGGTCACACGACAGAGAGCGATCTCCTTTTCAGAAGTGGTCTTTCTGGAAACGGCGTTCACGAACTCTTTCACGGCGGTAAGGAGTAGCCTCGAAACCAGTGGGCGCCAGCATTTATGAAGTGGTGAAAAAAAACCGGCAACTCTTATTACGTGTGCATTGGTGCTCACCATAAAATAAATTCATTTGTCCTAAGCAGCGTAAGAGAACCATTTAGGACATTATTTTTTGTGTACTCTCGTAAACAGGGCGAACGGTTTGGGTTATTGCCGCCCGCATAGACGCGAGCATGGACGCGAGTGAGCGCGGAAGGCGAACGCCGTGTGCAATCAGCCCGTCGCCGCGTCTGCTCACCGCGTCTGCCTCGTTTTCCAGAGAGAGATGGTACGCTACAAGACTTGCAATTGTCACTTTTTCCTCCGTACGATCATCCATGGTGAGGCAGACAAGAGCGCTAACAAGGAAAACAGACGCCCACTGTTGCCACAATTATATATAAAGGCCGTCAGTTGTGCAAACGCTTCTTAAGATAATACTGCGTGAACCTTTTCTTTTTCAACTGGAGTTGTTAAATATATGTTAATAAACGTGCCATACAATAAATTTGGACATCTTCTGTCGACTTACATAATTTTCTTTTCGCTGGTTCTGATTTGAGGGCGAGCGCCACTCTTTCGGTAGCGCATTCGAAGGAACCTCTAAAAGGATCGTCGGTGCCGTGTGACTGCGAGGGAACGCTCTTCATAAAAGTCTTTCAGCATAGTAAAAGGACCGCTTACGTAAAAGACCTTTCGCGCGCCCGTGTGACACGGGTATTAGTTTCTAGTTTGAAAGTCGAATCTCAGGTAAGGAACGTGTTTCCTGTCTAACAGTTCACAATTTTGCAAAGTGAGCTGACCCTGACTGCCAGAATTTTGAGCTGTCACGTTCAGCACGAGTCTTTCTGTTACTGGTTTCCTCAAGAAACCTAAACGCCCTAACAAATTTCATTGGTGACCAAGTCATCATGACTCAGCTCGATGTGCTACTTTCGTCGGGAACAACGACCTCTTGTTTTACAGTTAACGTAGCGTTTATATTAATAGAGCAATACCACTTGATCTGTAAGCGGGCACAACCCGCAAAGTGCTTGTTTTCGATATAAACAAGGAGGAGAGGAGGTTGAGGAGAGGCGGGCAAGCGCTGGGTTCACTTTTGACGAAGAATAAGATCAGCTTAAGATTACGATCATGGACATAGACAAGAAATTAACTTCTCTCCTTAGTTTGAATGAAAAGGTAGAGGGAATAGACAGGTCAATTCAGTTGCTGTCGGATCACTTTGATAAAATTCAGGAACGCTTGAGCGGGCAAGACAGGGAAATAAAAAACATAAAATGCAAGATCGACAAACTTGAGAAGGAGGATCCAGCTAAGGGTCTCGCCCAGCTTCAGATTGATTTTGATGACCTCGAGTGGCGCAGCCGACGTTTGAATGTGGAAATACATGGAATTCCTGAGACTGCAGGTGAAAATCTTTTAAACAAGGTAAATGATCTTGCGAAAACCTTGAATTTGACGGAACTTGCTCCGGCTGATATTTCCGCTATTCACAGAATGGCATCAAGGCCAGGTAGAGAGCGTGGAGTGATCCTTCGTTTTGTCCACGAGGGCCTTCGAGATACGTGGCTTGAAAAGAGAAAGTCCTTGAGGCAGGAACAAGAAAATGTCTACATAACTGAGAACATGACCAAGCGTTCCCGGGCTCTTTTATTAGCAGCTAAAACCTGGGCTAGGAGAATTGGCTATGACTTTGCATGGCATTCCAATGGGAAGGTCTTGGTGCGTAGGAAGAGTGGAGAACGTGCGCAGGTCATCAGGTGTGAGGATGACTTGTCAGCGTTGAACAATTGATGTTTGTTTTTGTGCTATTCCTTGGTTTCTTTTTTTTACTGCTCTGTAAAATGGATGACCTCGGATATATCGCCCTTCGTGAGTTAGCGAAGCGGTTTGAAAGTGTACAAAGAGGTTTTCTTCGATGCTTCCATTTAAATGTACAATCAATGGGAAACGAAGTAAATGAACTCGAGTGTCTGTTTATTCAAATGAAAGGTTGTTTTGATGTAGTTATGCTAACGGAAACCTGGCAATCGGATATTTCAGAAGAATTTGAACTACCTCATATGAAAAACGTCTCTGTTTTTCGGCCAAGGCGTCGAGGGGGTGGTGGCACTATGCTACTCGAAAATTCTTTACAGCATACTGCTCGAAAAGTTTACTTCAGTTACTGCTCATTACGAGATGTTATGTGTTCAGTTTCAAGATGTCATAGTTGCTGTGTGTTACCGGCACCTGATTGGTAACTTGTCTGATTTTGTGCATTTTGGATGTTTTCTTACATATGTAAATCAACATCAATACACTGTTAGATAGGTGGTGATTTCAATGTTGACATGGGGCATGAAAGCACAAAAAAGTGTGACTTTGAAACTATTATTGCATGCAACGGTGTCGAAAACATATATTAAATAGATCCACTAGAATTACTCTGTCTTTGGAGACCACCATAGACTTATTTATCACAAAACTGTGATCTGTCGTGTGTGACCTGTGCTGTCCGTACGTATCCTATTAGTGATCACATGGCGATATGTTGGTTCTGTAAAAACAGGTGCACCTCCGTTAATTCAGAATGGACATTCCTTATAGTATCAGCATGTCTCGCCAGCTGCCTTTAGATGCCTTCCGTTCAGAGATTGGCACTTGCATTGGGGACACTGTTTATAAACTCAAATGATGCGAATGTAGCCTATGACGCGTTTTTAGAATCCTTTACTGTATATACAAAAACACTTCCCTTATAAACAGCGCAAAAAACCTAAAGGTTGTCGGAACCTGGATGACACGCGAACTCTTACGTAAATTAGACAAAAAAGACAGATTATTTCGGAATTCATGCGTACCGCGCGGACGAGGCGGACCTAAATTGCTTTCAAGCAGTTCCGAAATGCCTTAAGTAAAGAAATGAAGAAATCAAAGCAGCTGTATCACATACAAGCATTTACTGTGTGCGCAAAACGAGCAGATGTTTTATGAATAGAATAAACTCTTTGATGGGCCGCATTCCGAAAAACAGAAGAAATTAAGGAGGTACTCTATGATGGAAACTTTGTCAGTGGAGAGGCTATGGCAATGTTTTTAATGATTACTTCGTTTACAGAGACTTTAACGACAGATCACCGCTGCTTGCCGAACTATGGGTCCAGAAACCTACAAACACGTTTTTCTTAGCAGGTACTATTGAACCAGTAGTCCGCACAGTATTTCTTCGGCTTAAAAACAGTCGCAGCTGCGACGCCGATGCATGCAATAAAAACCAGTGAATATGTTATTGATCTGATCAGCCAGCACTAACACACATATTCAATCTCTGTATTCGACAGGGGTTTTTCCTTCGAAAATGCAAACGGCACGCGTAATAGCTCTCTACAAAAAGGGGACAAGCATAACGTTGCAAATTATCGACGATATCTATTCTCCCCGTATTTTCTAAAGGTTTAGAAAAATTATTTTAGTCGCTTATCCTGTTTTTGCACCAAATACGTCCTGCAAAATCAAAATATGCTTCCAAAAACCACAAGTCTACAGAACTCGCCCTACTGGATCAAAAAGAATATATTCTACAACAGTTCGAACAAAAAAATTAAGTGGTCGGAATTTTTGTGGATTTCACACAAGCATTTGACTACATTCACCACGTATTTTATTTGAAAAATTAAACCATTATGGCATTCGCGGGCTCCCACTCATGTTACTTAAAAGCTATCTGGCGCACAGATGTCAATTCGTTTCGATAAATGATTTAGTATCAGATAAGAAAAATATAATTTCAGGGGTACCACAGGGGAGCATTCTTGGCCCTTTATTGTTCACTTTATATATTAATGACATTGTCCATATCTCCCCAGAAGTTAAGTTTATTATCTATGCAGATGACACGAGTATATTTGTCCCATCAGCATCAGATGCTATCCTTTCTAATAAAGCTAAATGACGTCTTACAGAAGTAGGCAACTGGACAAGTAAACAATAAGTTAAAAATAAATGCAACTAAAACAAAAGCCGTAGTTTTCATTCGAAAGGTCAACAAGTGACTTTGGAGAATAACATTGTATTTAGAGGCTCAGATATAGAAATAGTGACGTCAGTGAAAGTACTTGGGGTATATTTCTCCAGTTCTTGCAATGGGATGACCAGTCAATTACATTCAATTAAATTAAGCCGGATAACTGGAATATTCAGCCGTATCCGGTACCTCATCCCCAACTCGGTGAAGTTATTGATATACAAATCACTGTTTAGTTCACTATCTTAGTTATTGCTATTTGGTTTGGGGAACAACTACAGAAACAAACTTAACAAAATTACTGAGAATACAGAAGAAAATACTGAGGCTGATAAGACAACGCTATAGTTCCAGCACCTAGCGACCCACTGTTTAAAAAATATAAGATAATCAAGGTGAATGACCTATATCAATACAGACTACTACGAGAGTACTGTCTTAGCTGCAAACGCTCAAACTCTTTGTTTACAGATATGGCGAATCTTTGCTTAAAGGAAAAGGCTTATGAAACTAGAAATACAGAAATGTGGAACGTTCCTTACTTTCGTACTAATTATGGTTTTCAGATGCTTCGATGTACTCTTCCGCGAATTCTAAATAATTACATTAGCAAAGGTATAGATGTGTCTCATTTAAGTGTCGCTGAATTAACGGCTCTTTTTGTTGTATAAACAATGTAGCAATTATTTGGGTTCAGAAGATTGCAGCAGGTTTCTTTGTTGTATAAGGCTATGTATAAAAAGTGTATGATATTGTGATGTCCTTTCAGCTGCTGCCATTGTTCACAAAGGGGGCGGAGGATCCCTCAAGCCGTCATTACGGCTTTTCCCTCCGCCTCCTGTACACTGTACTGTGACGAAATAAAGCAATCAATGAATCAATCGGCCTCTTTCATTTTCCTGTGCTGTTCTTCTGCCGGTTTGGTAGGGCTTCGGTAGGGGCCGGGAGTCCGGAACAAACCGGTATTGCCAGAACGAAAGCGTCCGAGATGAAGGGGAGTTTCGCGACTTTTCCACTAGGGGAGAGCGCATGCGCAGGGGCGTCGTCAAAAAGGCGGATTGTTTAAAACCTCCTTGACCGCTTCATCTCGACACGTTGTAGTGCGTCAGCGCGCGAGTACAGGGATACCTGTGCTGACGACGCTCAATATGCTCGAGCAAAAGTGATTGCATTAGTAGCACTTCTCGTATGAGATTGCGAGTTGCATTATAGGCGCGAGCAGCGAAAGTAACGGCTCAGGGTGGTTTTTTTGTCGCCGTTCGTTTGTGAGTATTTAAAACGTGTTCAAATAAAAATTACTTCGCAGAACCAGCGACATGTTGCAGGGCGTTTCCCGTGGGGTCGGAGATATCACGCGAGTACCGAACGTCAAACAAACAATAAGATATTCGTATGTAACTTTAATGTAGGGGCAGCTGTACACCTCTCCCCATACTTGAGTACACGGTACTCTTGAATCGTTTGTCTTATTTTACAGCAAGGTTGCGTGTGCCATTTTTAAAGACGACAGTCTTTCTTGGGATACTTAAACGGAGAAATTTTGGTCTGTCTTTAACTTTCTGTTTGTCGGCACGTCACTCGATTCAGCCACTCGGCCAAAGTTGGACCACTTGCCCAAGGGCCAGCCATCTTGAACAGCTGACTAGGTTCATACTTGTGTACATTGTCGATCAAAAAGCAAACATTACGCATATCTGAGGCGCAACATCACTAGGCAAGTATTAGGTGGTGTGTTCCTTTAATACAAAATGCAAACATACGTAATTCTAAAGACCCTAGTTCCTTAATCTGCGCTGAAAATGCGACTGCGCTGAAACTTGCCTTCCTCCGTGCCCTCTGCGCGAGCTCATCGTTGTGTTTCGGTTTCGGTTCTGCATTGCACTGTACGAATGCCATGGGGCGCCGCTCTGGCATTCCTGTTTTACCCAGGCGACGTGTAAATAAGTGTGTGTGGAGAGTACTCGTTTAGTGCGGACGTTTCTTGTGCTTCAGCGTTTCGCGCCAAACCGCGTGTTCGGCTGGCTGGCGTCCCCGCCGGTCGTGTTGGTCACCGCCGGTCTTCGCCTGCTGCTGCGCCGGGACTACCAGCCCGCAACACAGCACTCATGTTTCCCGACGTATTGCCAGATGGCGTCCATATCTCACGCAGCGCCTCTTCTATCGTCTTTAGACGACATTTGCAGCGAAGCACGCAGATACGCGGCCAATTTTTGTACTTTCGAAACAGCCGGGTTTCTTGCGTAGAACACGATCTCATTTTAAGACCACTGTTGGTGAGATAATACGCGTCATGCGCAAGAGAAACGCCGGGATCTTCAAATTTCTCTGTAATCCAGTGATGGCAACCCCAGGGATTCATACCTAGATGTAGGGACTTTCTGTCTATTTCAGGGATTTGGCATATTTTTATAAAATGCGAATCATTTCTTAGCGAACCCCAGACACCTTGAAAATACGTATCTATCTATCTAGCCGCCTACGTCTGGGTGCTCTCGTCATCGCCTCTTTAACTTGGTGTAGACCAAAATTGGCAAGGGAGGGTAAGAGGATTTGACGAATATGAATGTCTGGTCATGGCATGAATAACGTGGAAATCATGTCGCGTACGTCGTCAAACCCATTCCTCCAGGCACGCGTCGCACATACCCGTTTACCACGGGCTGCGGTATACGGGTATGAGCCACAGGTGACTGACAGTTTATATGTACCCAGGAACGGGGAGAACAGACGCAGCTAAATTTAAATGCAAGAGCGTTAAGAAAAACCGACAGCGGCAGCGTTGACCCGACGAATTCTTATTATAAACATTAGCATTCCAGCAGGAATCGAAGCCAAGCATTCTGCGTGGCAATCAAGTATTCTACCACAGAGCCACGCCAGGTCTCGAAACTGCTTTAGAAAAACACCCTATGCAGACGTAATGTTGGTGCAACGTCAATTGTAGTTGTGGTGCTGGCTATCTCATTTTATAACAAAGCAATAAACACTACATATGCACTCCTACGATGCAGGTTCCATGTCCGGTCTGTGGTTCCAGTGTCGGCTCCGCTTTTATAGCAGTCTAAAAACATCACATTTGTATTCCTATCATTCAGGAAGCTATATTTAAGCCTTTTAGACCCCGGAGAAATACGCTAACGAAAGTCACGTCTGATATTCACATCATCGCACCGTAAAGTGCACTTCGTTTTGATAAAACTGACGTACGTGCTCTAACGTGAGTGCTGACGTTACGTCAGACCATAAGTTATCCTCTAAACGCCAGTTGTCGACGTGCCTGGTGAGCCCAAGAGGTGTATGCAACTACTACACTTACAAAAACACGTAGATCCACCTCGTGACGCTTGGCTCGAAGCCAAAAAATTACAGCATAGAACTACTCGCTGACTGCTTCGCATGAAACGATTCTCACAAGGCGTGGGATCTGCCGAATTTTTAAATCGAGGGATTTTTTTAAGGCTCTGCAAATGTTACATGGCCTAATAACAGGCGTTTCAGATTAATCACGCTTTTTCAACTAGAAAGGCTATAAAAAACAATAGTTTTCTCTAGTTGCTGTTTTTCATTTAAGATAGCTTTGGCGTTCCGTTGGGCCCAGTGAAAGCGATAGCAGTTCTTCTGTAACGCGAGATTATTATGGGTTGGATACTGGGGAAAAGTGAAACTTTGTTGTCGTAAAGTGCTTAGCATGCACGCACGTATCATCGTGAGCGCCCTGAGTGATTGCTGCTCTGTAAAACGATGAGAAATTTTGTCTTATAGTGCGCATGAAAACGTGCCAAGTTCACGATCGCTGCGTGCCTTCACCGTGCAGTCTTCATGTCTTCTGGACCAGGAGACTTTGATAGAAAGAGAGCGAAAGTAGGGCTGACAATTGGGCGAGCTGGTACGGATTCATTATTGTGAAAACGGCTTAACGGAAAGAGACAAAAAAACTGTTCGTGTCTTCAGTCTTTCCGTAGCGCCGTTTTAACAGGAAGAAAAATTGTGGCGAAAATATTTGGCCATATGGGAAGCTGATCAAAAAGTGCACAGGATGGTTATGAGCCAGTAAAAAAAAGGGCCCTGTATGTCTACTGCAAATCATGCAACGCTGATTGCAAATGTGGAAAATTAGAAATGGACTGCCACCTCGCAAGTTTCAGGTTATAGACATGCGACTGACCTCAACGATCACATTTATGCCTTCATTGAGGGGGCAAAGTGAACTTGACAAGTTTGTCGGTCTCTGTAATAACTGGCGTCATCTGCAAGCCCTTTATGCGTGCAATTACTCAACAGGAAATGCAGACCTTCAGTAGCTGTTAATGCGATGCATTTTACTTCTAATTGGATTTATATGAATTTGGCCACAAAGCGGACTCTCCTTACATCTCGTCAGAATGACATTAAAAAGCCCATCAAGGAACTTTTCTTGCAATCTAGGGCATTTTCAGGGGTCAATCTAGAGATAAAACGTTGACTTAGGTTGGCATCACTGCTTTAATTACTTACTATAATCAGTAATGACAGTATATAAATTCACTATGACCCGCCATACTCATAAGTTCGCTGCCTTCCATCTTCACGGTAGTCGAGGGGCTCCGAATTTTTTTAAAGCACAGAAATGAGTGGCCCTCGTCCCGAACTCCTTTGAAGCGCACGAAGAAAACAACTGGAGGGTGTGGCGCTGCGATCACCCCCCCCCCCCTTCCATGGGGGGAGGGGGGCATCGACAACCTTGCGTACGCATGTGCTTTCAACACAGTAACGTGGGTGTCATTCGTGCTAACCGATGGGTCTCGATCGCGTGAACGAGCATTTAGGCACTCTCTGGAAGCGAATGAAAAAATTGGCCGCATATCTGCGTGCTTCGCTGCAAATGTCGTCGAAAGACGACAGTGTTCCACCATTTATGTTTTGCCTTGCCTCAGACAGCGCCTCCTCTATGTTGAATCGGCCGCATCTGGCTCATTGATAAAATAGAGGCGCTGCGTGAGATATGAACGGCTTCTGGCAGTGGCGTCGGGAAACATGGGCTTGTGCAGAACCCAGGGCCACCGCCAGGTGGCAGCACCATATCGTCGGCAGAGGGCTTTTTCGTGCATAGCGTCGCATTTTAGCTCAGCCTAAGAGACACTAGGGGCTTTAGAATTAGGTATCTATGTATTTTCTAGTAAAGGAACACACCACCTAATACTTACGCATTCATGTTGCGCCTCAGATATGCGTAATATTTGCTTTTGATCGACAATGTTCACAAGTATGAACGCAGCTACCGTTCAGTATATCAATACATCGACTGTGAAGAAAAAAAACATGGCTTTCGCCTTCGAGTTGTCTTAGGCGAATGCATAAGGGGACCCTGTGAGCTTCTTGTTTTGTGCTAGGTGTAATAGTAATCTACATGAGCTCCCTTTAATATGTGAGGATTATCTCCTATCAGATCTGATTATAATGCAACGCTACGCCTTTCCCATGAGAATATATAGGCTCGACAGGATGTACAAGGGGAAACACGTGGGTAGGGAATAACAACACCAACCACGGTTACCAATAAGTCGGCGCTCGCACCGCGACCTTCGAGGCATGTAGGTTTAGGTAGAATCGTCGAACTATTTGACTCACTCCTAACCTTTCAAGTGTGTACGGTATCGAACCATTACCTCAAATGTATATTGATACTAAACCCCGAGCATTCCAAGTTCGTGGGGTGTCGAACACTCCACCTTGAGTACACAGGTTTTGGGACCCCGAACTTTTCTAGTGCCTATATTATCGAATTCTCGACCCCGCACCTTCAAAGTCTGTTAGATGTGGAACGCTCAACTTCTGATGTACATAGGGAGTCGAACACTAAACCTTTACATGTAGTGAGGCGTGGAACCGATGGTAAGTAGTCATTAAGAAAACATGAGGAAGTGGTCAAGTGATGGTCAATAGTACAGGCCGTAGATGAGCAACTTTTTTAAAATTTTATTTGATTTATTTTACCCTCAATCGACGGTTTAACGTCCCAAAACCGCGATCCTTTAACGTCCCAAAACCACATTGCTTACGCGTAGAGTCAGAGTATCGGCCAGGTTCTATCGAAAAAGGCTTCTTCACTGAATCTTCAGGTAAATCAAGTATCACTTTAACGTTGCCGTTGCAAAAAAAAGTTGGTTTCACCGCAAGGGCGAAGCAATGAATGCGATAGCAAGAAAAGCGGCCCGTGATGGACGCGCTGCTACGCTGCAGAAACATCTGCCCCCCGGCAGCAACTACCGCGCGAGCAGACAGCGGAAGGGCAAGGTTCTCCCTGCGCAAATGTTAGAAGAAGCGAGCGAGCTGGCCGACGACTTTTAAATGCGCCCGTTGCGCCCCTCGCGCCATCTCGCTGGTAATGAAGAAACTCTTATAAGCGCCTGCCATCTCTGAGTCCTGCCAGCGGTAAAGGGTGTGTATATAACGCTCGCCGTTAGCTACCTGAAGGATCTGCGTTTCGTGGCGTAGTGGTTAGCGCCACGCGCTGCGGAGCGAGAGGTCGCTGGTTCGATTGCGCGCATCGGAAGCATTTTTCTAAAATATTTCTTGGGGGACTTTTATATATACACATACTTATACATATACGGTGCATGACGGCGGCGACGGCGACGGCAAAAACCAGCCGAGACTGTCCATATAATTGCTATTGCAATAAAAATAAGGGCTGCCTACCACTCTACCATGCATAACATAGTATACAGCACTTTCTCCTCACGCGCGCACCGCACGCGCACGCACGCACAGAAGCCACAAATCAAGTACATTTCTGTCCCACAACATACAATAGCGTTCATCCTTGGTGAAAGCGAAGCCAAGTGTGCCCCTACCCAGGTGAACGACCACTCTCCCGCCTTAAATTCGTGCGTACGCTCGCCTTTACATGGCCTTCATCATCGGGTGGCCCTTGCCGCGAAGTCCGCATGATCGCGCCACCGCGGAGACCATGTTTCGCGCAGTCATTGGCGCAATCGCACCTTTTCACAATTGTGGCAGTTTGGGCGTGTTGGTATGACATGGCCAATAAATTCTAAGCGCACATACAGACGAGGACAAAGAAGGCGTGATGGTTGTGATGATCCAGGTGTTTCCAGTGCTGACCGTAATGCAGGTCACAGTGTGGAAAAGTGCCTACCAATGTTTAATAAATGCACATTCGTAACAAGAAACAAAAGTAAACTCGTGCGGGAGATAATTGAGGCGGAAAAGATAGATAGCCTAGGAGATAAATGTGTGGCCAAGCCGTCGATTGCACTATCTTTCAAAGAAATGCGTTACCTGCGATGTCATTAATGGTGTCATATTTTATGCCGGCTGCGCCGGCGTCATGTAAGGTCACGTGTGCCCTTATATATTCTGTTCCCCTGGCTTCAATAAAGTGTTGAACGTTAGCGCCTGTGTGTCTTACGTGTTTTGTCCTCGTCTGTATGTGCGCTTAGAATTTATTGGCCCAACTTTTCGTTTGCCCTGGTGCAGGTTCTGCAGTTTGCCGAGTTCATCGAGTTGAACGTGGCGCTGGGCGCGTCACACTTCATCTTCTACAACCACACTGTGGGTCCCGACGTGGGTTGCTTGCTGGAGCGGTACGCGAGCGAGAACCTGGCCACCGTGCTTCCGTGGGAGCTGCCCATCGCCTCCCAGCGCGAGATCCGCACCGAGGCCTTGTTCGCGGCGCTCAACGACTGCCTGTACCGCGTCATGTACCGATTCCGGTGGGTGGCGATGATCGACCTGGACGAGTTCATCGTGCCCTCAGGAAACATCACCATACCCACCATGATCAAGAGGCTCCAGGACAGGAACAAGGTACGAGTTGCCTATCGACGAGCGATTACACAGCAGACACGCGTACGCGATGTCTTTGTTTACTGTCTACCGTGAGTACCAACCGACCGAAATCAACATTTTTTTTTAATTCCAAGCAATTTATGGCGAGAGTCCTACGTGCATCGTTGCGCGGCCCCTTGAGCCGAAAGAAGGCAAGCAAATGCAGTGGAACGGAAACCCACGTCACATAGGTCACAATGATGTCATGTTCTGACGTCGTCATGACTTCAGTAATTTATGTGGCGTCATCAGTTGAGATCGTCACCTGGTGAAAGGTTGGTCTACTCCCGAGGAAGCGCGACACATAAGCCAGGTGCAGAAAGTTTCAGGGGGCGGACGGGAGCGGAACTGTGCAATCTACTGAGAGCATCGAGCCTATTTAATGCGCGTCTCTCACACAGCGGCTCGATATTTTTTTCCAAGAAGTCTGGTCGCCCATTGTGTAACTCAATGCATTGCGAAGGGTGAAGCAGGCTTTCGCCCTCCAGCGTTGCAGAGAGTGTAACGTTCTGTGAGACTTTTTCAGGCTGAGAGTACAGCATTGAAGGCACATTAAAGAGAAAAACGATTTCTCTCGCATTAGTGTATTACTCTTTCACGACACCAAGAACACCACGCTTGCCGTGAGAAGACGCTTGGTAAGCGAGGATACACGAAAAAGAAAATGCGGGTGGAGACGCCACATCGAAGATCCCACACCAGTCGCCATGACGTCACAGATTTGGACAGTGTCTAATAGGGCCCACGTATAGTTCCCAATCGGTCAAAATTAAGTACAATGTCTTCTGAGGGAGCCAGATACTTAATATGCTAAGTTTCAGGAAATTTCGTTGAACCAATGTAGCCGAAATAGCAAAAAAATAAAACACTTTGAGATCCGTGAGGCCACCATCGGAGAGTTCGGAGGGAAATTTAAAAGTGACACTTGTGACATTGATTTTTTCATTTAATTATAAACCTATGGTGGTGGAATTAACGTCATTAGAGTTTTCAGAGCACCATTTTATCAATATAAACCGATTCATTGTTCTGCTTTAGTGTCCCTTAATTGTTTTATTAAGGTACCTAATAGATACAAAGATGTGCTTTTCACTTGAAACTGCAAATACTTTTCAAGAATGTGATAGAATCATCACGAAATAGAAACAAGCGGAATGGACAAGTTGGGAAGATTAACCAGAAGGAATATTCGGTACACTATTGTAGACTTGGCAACGCAGATGTTAAAGGATGAAAATCTACAAATGAAAAATGCTGGCACCCAGACACACCATCACCGTCGGTGACTGTTGCCACTTGTCTATCACAAATACAGACACTATTACGGATGACGCTGCTTAAGCGTGGTCTATTGTCATTAAATAATGAGCCGCTCATTGTTCTTGCGGAGTTCAGTGAAGGATTTTATAATGTCCCAGAGTTTAAAAATATGTTTCCTTTCCTGCTATGTGTACTCTCGCACTCCTAGCAAATCAGGTAAGCACAAACTCTTCCCCCAGCAAGTTTTAAGTCGTCTGAAATGCACTGTTTCCTCTTTCGCAGAGCGGTCGAGCGGGCGCCTACTCATTCCGGAACGCCTTCTTCTACCTTCAGTGGCCCGACGACCAGTGGCTGCCGTGACAAGCTCCCGCTGGTCACGCTTCGCAAGACCCTGCGCAGCTTCACTTGCACGCCCACCGCCAGCGCTCCAAGTGCACTTATGGATCCCGAGAGTGTTGTGGAAGTGGGCAACCACTTCGTCTGGGAGTTACCTGGCCGGCAAGACGACCGTCAACGTGGCATCGAGCGTAGCCTTCCTCCACCACTACCGCGTGTGCGAGTTCGGCGGTAACGACTGCGTCAACGCCACCTCGGTGCGCGACACCAAGGTCTACTACTGGAAGACGCGCCCTTTTGGAGGCAGTCAGCCGGCGGATGAAGATGCTCAGACGTCGCGACCTCGCGTGTCCCGGACAGCCGCCGCGGGTGAGACCGGGCAGACAGTACCTCGGTGTGCAGGTTGGCGTGCCGACCCTCGCCGTCTCTCGTCGTCGTCACCATCATCGTGACCACGCCCACGGAGACGAGCAACGTGAACGAAGTTACGTGATAATGGTCAGCTTGTACAGAGGAGCAGGTTGTTTGTTCGATGTGGTGGCTCTTGTCTGTAGAAAGCGTCCCTGGGAACTCTGACGCAACGACGCGGTCTTGGACGACGACTCGATGGATATGGCGTCATAGACGTGCGCGGCGTGCGTTGGGCCCTCAACCATGGTTTGAGAACCACGATTAGGTTCTTGCTTCGACCCGTCGTTTTCTGCGATTCTGAGAGAAGATTGACTCGCACGCCATAGAGTCACTGTGAAACTTTCGAGTATGCCAGGCCTGCAACAAGAGAAAACTACTGCTCGATACTTGTATGTGTTCAGGAACTATCCAGCGAGACGGTCTGCGCACCTGTCAGTGACCATCGCACCTTGAAAGACCATCGACCTTGAAAGACAGAGGATAACGTTTGATCTCTGGTTTGTCGGCGGCTACCATGCTCTCATGAAGAGTTTTCGACATAGTGAAAGCAGACCTTGAGCGAGGAAGCTGCTGTGTGCAAGGGCTGCGAGATCGCATGGTCTCTTTCCCAGTCTGAGGGAAGTTAGCCTGCAGACGTCAACAGACCGCGACGGCTTTACTTTGCCTTCGACCAGAAACTCTGAATTCAAGCGCATGTGTTTTTATTCCTAGTCTTTTTACATTTATTTTATTTTCGTTTTTAGCTTTTCTGCTTTGTGCACTTCTATTTCCTGCCGCGCATCGGTAGTACGGACAATTTCCCTTTATTTTATTCCCTTTAAACGACAAAGTATGTCTTCGCCTCATTGTGCAAAGAAATGTGACCAGCTTCGCCTCAGTGGTTTCATCATGTGCGTGTGCTGCGTCGGCACTGTCCAAGGTCTTCGAAATTTCAGCGGTCATCTGGCGCTTTCATTAAGGTCACATCACCACTAAAGTTCGGTGAACGCTTCACGAACGTGTCTAAGAAGCAATGAAGTTCCCGGATGTAGGCGAAATGTCAGAGGCCCATGTAGTTAGATTTAGGTGCACGTTACATATTTCAAGAAAAGAAAAATTCAGGTGGTCGAAAATTCCGGAGCCCTCCACTACGGCATGCCTCAAAATCACATCGTGGTTCTGGCACTTAAAACACCACTAGTGAAAGGTCCCGGACAATAAGCTCGTGCTCGGGGTTTACGCAACTATCGTTGCTTCGGAGCTAAAGCTTCTTCAAGGCTGAAGAAGCTTCTTCAATCCCACCTTTCCAGATGACACGAGACGGACGAACGCCGAGACGACCAGAAGGAGAATGGCTGCGACGTTAGGATTGTCCGCCACGGCCGCGTTCCATCCTCCCGGTGCCTCCCTTGGCTCGTGCTCCAACATCAACGGCCATAGCTCATGGCCTTCTACATCTCCAGTGCTTCCCCTGTGTCGAAGCACCTGCATTTTATCAGTACAGTTCACAGCTATCTTCTGCGAGAATCCTACGAAACTGTGTAGTGTTCCGAGACCATGGCCGGCAAGACAACCTGCTGGACAGAGTAACCGTGACTTAGTGCGTCTCGTCCGCGCTAGACAGCACTCTGTAATCCAAGTCAGGCCGTGTTTGTCTCCTCTCTAGCTCCACAAAAGAAAAAGAAGTCTGTGCTGCTGTCGTGATATGCGCCTTCTTGTGCCCGTGAAGCTTTTTGAAACATTCCCTATGATGACTTGCGCAAAAAAGAATGTGCGTTATGTGTGTGTAGTGTTGTGTCCGAGCCAAGTCTGCCATAGTCTTCATGTGTCTATGCGTATGATTACCTCAGGCGCGTTTTGTGTGTACACTTCTAAAGTCTGGATTATGTTTCAGCGAGCTGTGATGAGTCGGAGTGGGGTAATATCCGCCACAGGTTGGTCCAACAGCCATCAGTGCGTGTTCTGTAAAACTCTGTCCTGAGGTGCTGTTCCGGACGGCATCAAATTCCTCCACATTGTCGCATTCTGCAATGACTGAGCCTATCGGAAAGAGGCGGAGCAGTTCTGTTCTGTGATCCAGTCTTGAATGACAAGACGGAAAATTCGACAATTATGGCAGAGGCGCAGTGTCCAGGATAGTACCCCTGTACGTTGTCTGTACAACTGTCTTGAGGTTATACCATTCCATTGGCCATGTCGTCTTATAGAAATCTTGCAACGGCCAGTTCAGTACATCTCTTGCGTCGAGGCCAGCGCGTGAATGCTTTCAGAGTTTTTGTTTTGCTTACTTTTAGCGATGAGGAACTGCGAATATTTGGGTGTTTTACTATATTTAGTTTTTATCTGAGCTTTTCGTAAGCACTTTTGTTGGTCATTTTTTGTTCATTGTTCGAGTTGTATAGTGGCATTGATAGGTTCTGATTTTACCTTCAATTGTACATATCGGCGATATACGTATATTTTGTTGGCTCATTTTCGTCTGACTACTTCATTATTTATTTCATCCAGTTCTTTCAAGAGAGTACGCGGATACTTGTGAAAGTGCGCGGTCACAGACAGAAACAGGAATGCAACTGGAATTTGTACACTGTGCACTCAGCATAATGAGCCTTTTATCGGTGCAAGAAAATTTCGCCAGAATCCGAACTGTCCAGCGAAGCGGCAACGACAAAAAGCTAGGTATAACAGTAACTTGCAAGAGGTTAATTTCGAACCTTCCATCGGGGCTGAGCCAATAAGGGTTGGCGAGGGGAGAAACTTGACAATATGACGAAATTCAAGTTTCCAGGTCTGCTATACTCTGCACATTACGAGAATTCACCGTATCATTGAATTCACACTCTGCTCTGTTCTGATTGGCCCTCACTCTTTCAATGACTGAAACGCCATCATTGCGAGACATTGTACTTCAGTAACGCGAAAATAGACGCCTGAACACGCAGCGTCATAAAACGGAAGCGTTCCACAGGATTGATAATCACTGTCATGCGACAAAAATTTTAAAGTAAACGTTTACTTTAATAAGGCCAGTTTGTGCGTTGACTATACAGCCAGGTGCTTGCTGCAGCAAGAAAAAAGTTCTTGAAACTTCGACTTCAAAACATTCAACGTTCCTGCCATTTGTGGTCATGCGGGAGTGTGTCAAGTACTTGTTTTCAATTTTTTTTTTCATACAGCAGTGACGTCATGGAACGTATGCTTGCGACGTATTTTCAACACGACGTCGCCACTCGTATTACTGTATTGTTCTCGCTAGGAAATGGTTCGAGGGGTTCGTTTCTTCGTTAGGCACAATCTAACGAAGCCCAACAAGCGATGAAGCCAGGGAAAGCGCGGGCAATTGTAGTGTAGTAATTATGCCATAAATAGAAGATCAATTGAAGTGTATATAAACACACGTTTGCCGTCGGCGGGTCCCGAACCCGCAACCTTCGAACGTGCTTTCAAAGGAACTAACATTAGTGTCACACCAACTGGGTATCACAGTAGCGCATGAATAATTAAAAAAAAATCCTTGAACACGGGGTGTCCCTGCAGCAAATGCTTGGATAAGTTGTGGCAGCAAATGCTTCGAAGACAGTTGTTGCCTTTGTAGCGAAGCCTTGAGTTGAGTAAGGGGTTGCGCTCTCTATAGCCTTCTAGGGGTCGTCCTCTGGGCTCTTCCCGCTCGCGCTCTGAGCTCGGGTTCTTGCTTGACTGTCGCCATTGAGGCATCGTCGCCGACTGCCGTCTAATAAACACCTCAACAATTGTGGAGAGTGCTGTGCTCCCATTCGATGCCCCTGGAGCTACGATCCCGTACCCTACCAACTACCATGCCTCAAGACGCTGCTCAGCAAACGCCTCCTCCAACAACGACCTCCTGCCCCGGTGTCCCGCGCATCCGCGACCCCCTATCTTCACCGTGCGGATGGGACCGACGTTGAGACTGGCTTGCGATGTACAGCGTGTGAGCGTACCCAATAAATGGACGAGGCAGGCAAACTCAGCACTTGGTTTTCTACCTCGCGGGTGTGGCGGGCCTGTGGTACAACAACCACGCCACCGATTTCCCCACGGGTCTGCTTTCAAGCGCCCATCATCGACGGTGTTTGGCCGCCCTGCCTTCGTAAACTGCAAGCCGACAACGTTACGTGAACGAGCTCAGCAGACCGGTGGAGTCCTTTACGAGCTACATAGAAGACGTCCTGGACTTGTGCAAGAAAGCCGACGCAGCTATGCCTGAGTCTGACAAATCCGCAACGTTATGAAAGGCATCGACGACGACGCCTTCACTATGCTGCTCGCAAGAACCCTCGTACTGTGGCCGAGGTGATCACGCTCTGCCAAAGCTACGAGGAGCTGCGCCGGCAGTGGGTGCTGACCCGTCGACCTGCATCACGCGACGCCGATCTCGCTGGCTCGTCGGCCATTTCTGATCAGTCGCCCTTGCTAGCCGAGATCAAGTCCTTTGTGCGCGAGGAAATTGCCCGCCCGTTCTCCCTAATTGCCTTCCCTCAGCAGCAGCATGTTGAACAGCCATCGACCACGCTGCTGCCTCCCTTACGCCGCGCTATTCAGCAGGAAATCGCGGAAGTCATGCCGGAATACCACCAGCCCCCTCCGGCGCCTGCACCGCTCAGTTACGCGCAAGTTGTAGCCAGGTCACCCCAGCGATCTCTGTGGCTGCCCCACTTACTTACGCCGAAGCCGTTCTCCAGACCTCAGGCCTTTGAAGCGAGTGTGGCCGGCTGCGTTTAGCCGACGTCATACCTGGGCCATCGATGCAGCCCATCATGCAGTCGTATCAGCATACGCCTCGTCCACCGCGTCCTGCGTCATGGATGGGACCTACCCCGACAAATCGATGGCGCACTTCTGACAACCGCCCGATCTGCTTCGCGTGCGGTGCGCGCCGGTCATGTGTGCCCGCTATTGCAATCGCGGGCAGCCGCCTCGTATCGGCTCAACCATCACAGCCAGTCAAGCCGCCCGTATTACGCTTCACCGCCGCCTATGTCACCGGTCGTCCCTCGCTCAGCTCCATCTACACGCCGTTCGCCGTCACCACGACGCCGATCACTGTCACCGATGCGGCCACGTCCGGTCCCACGTGACCATGAAACTAGTCGTCGCAGTCCACGAGTGCAAGGGCTGCGGACGCTGTCGAACTGCGAAAGGCCCTCAGAGAAGCCCATCCAACGTGTTAGACGTATTTGTGGACGGTGTTCGCGCATCTGCCCTTATCGACACTGGAGCCGCCGTATCCGTTATTGACGCCAAACTTAGCCGATTACTGCGAAAAGTGACGACGCCACTTCCCGGGCTCTCCCTCCCGTACAGCCAGCGGCCCAAAGTATTCACCCTACAGCGGTGTGCACGAGCCCGCGTCATGATTAACGATGCTCTGTACGCCGTCGAATTGATCATAATTCCACGCATGCTCACACGGACGTCATCCTAGGATGGAATTTTCTCTCCCACACGAGGCCGTGATTCATTGCGCACCAGCCGAATAGAGCCTCTCACCATTCTCTGAGTCTGACGCCGGCTGACTGTCCCATCGTCTGTGAGCAAGGTACTCGTCAAAAGACGACACCACAGTGCCTGCAAACTCGTCAACGGCGGTATCCGTCTACTGCGCCCAGTCTCTCGACACCCGCTGCCCTCCTCTCCCATCTGACCGTGTTTGCACGAGGAAAGGCTTGCTGGTGCCTTTCGCGACCGTGCAAGTCAATCAGGGCAACACGGATATTTTTGTGACCAACCCATCCCCCGTTCATGGTTACGTTGGTGCGAGGAGAATGTCTCGGCAGCGTGGAACCCCTCGAAGACGCACAAGTTATGACGAAACCAGATGACACGCACTGCCCCAACTCCAGTACGCTCAGTGCTGTTACCACGCTCTGGTTCATCGCCCGATGATGTATTGGCCTTCTTCCATTGCTGACAACCTTACGCCGGTCCAGCGTTCCCAGCTTCTGGGTCTCTTGAAGAATTTCGGCGCTTCTTTCGATGTCGCTCAAACTTCTCTCGGCCGCACGTCCACCGTTACGCATCGCATCGACACTGGCGCCCAACCGCCACTGCGGCAACGTCCATATCGCGTATCTCCCACAGAAACGCCGCGGTAATCAACGAGCAAGTCGACGACATGCTTCGACGCAATGTATTCGACCATCTAACAGCCCCTGGGCGTCTCCTGTCGGTTATTGTTGCGAAGAAGGACGGTTTCTGTGCGGTTCTGTGTGGACTACCGACGGCTCAACAAGATCACTCGTAAGGACGTGTATCCACTACCGCGCATAGACGACGCGATGGACAGCGGAGGGGATACAGCGCAAGAGAAAACGAGGACAAGAAAGGCGACGCACACACAGCGCTCTGTGTGCGTCGCCCTTTCTTGTCCTCGTTTTCTCTTGCGCCTGTATCCCCTCCGATGTCTAACCAACACGCCCAAGCTTCGATACTAAGGCGATTGACAGCCTACAAGGAGCAGAATTCTTTTCATCCATCGATTTGCGCTCAGGGTACTGGCAAGTACCTATGGCTGATGACGCTCGAACCGAAGACCGCCTTTGTCACGGCCCGACGGCTTGTACGAATTCAACGTCATGCCGTTTGGGCTGTGTAATGCGCCCGCCACCTTCGAGCGCATGATGGATACTATTCTGCGCAACCTGAAATGGCACACGTGCTTGTGCTACCCTCGACGACGTCGTTGTGTTTGCTCCAGATTATCTCCACGCAATCTTCAACGCCTCCGGCATGTGTTGACGCGTTGAGCAACGCTGGTCTGCAACTGAATCTAAAGAAGTGCCGATTTGCAGCACGGCAGCTCACAATACTCCGGCTACGTCGTGTCCAAGGACGAATTCTACCCCGATCCAGCCAAGCTTCGGGCCGTGACCGAGTTCCCGAAACCGACGTCCGTCAAAGAACTGCGCAGTTCGTAGGACTGTGTTCCTACTTCGGCGCTTCATTCGAAACTTCGCGACTATCATACGCCGCTGACGAAGCTCCTCGGAAGTTACGGGCCCCTCCATTCGTGGTCGTCAGAGTGCGACGGACGCTTTCGCAACGCTCCGTCGTTTGTTGACGTCGCCTCCCTACTACGCCACTACGACCCTACGCCCCTACAGAGGTACACACAGACGCCAGCGGTGTTGGCCTTGGCGCTGTCTTGCGCAGCGCAAACCGGGGTTCCTGAATATGTCGTGGCATATGCAAGTCGTTACGCTTACTAAAGCCGAGACCAATTTACACCGTCACCGAAAAGGAATGCTTGGCGATCATGTGGGCCCTTACGAAGTTCCGACCCTATTGTATGGTCCCCATTTGATGTCATCACCGACCATCATGCACTATGCCTGGCTGTTGCGTCATGAAGGATCCTCAGGCCGCCTCGCTCGCTGGGCACTTCGCCTACAGGACTACGATATCCGCGTGCTGTACCGG
>NC_051182.1:59905412-59941157 GCF_013339695.2 Rhipicephalus sanguineus
AATTTGGTGTGAGCTCTTCGTCAAGAGAGACCACTTCCACAGGATTGCGGTAATCATAAAAAGTTTAAAAATCGTACTCCTGCGGTTAATCATCTCGGCTTGTTCAGGAGTTATCCATGGCTAACGTGGTTTGACGTTTCAAATGCGAAGCATTCCTTAGCGGCAGCATGTCCCGCGTGCTCGGCGTCCGCATTCACACTGCGCACTCTCCGCACTCCGCAGTCAGTCCACTTCTCTCGTACCACCTGCTTGCGCTTTTCCTGCGGTCTCGCTTCTGCTCTCGCGGCGCATGTGCTACTCTCCTCCACTACTCTCCTCTCCTCTCAAGCAAATGCAGAAATACGTGAAACGTGCCCTCAGCAACGCCGTGGACACACGCGCTTCAGGCAGGGTCACTGGGGAGACAGGGGATTGGAATGCAAGGTAAACGAACTGGTCGGACGGGTTGGTCGGCCGGCGGCTTGTGACGTCAAATTCTTGCGCGCAGGCCAGAAAAGTTCTAGGAGGTGTTGGCTGAGCGCTGCGCGCGTTCAGTTCAGCGCTTGCTTCGGTTCACTCCGCTTGACTCCGTTGATGCTTCCGAGGAAGTGTGATGGTTCGATGAAGTGTGACGGAAGCAACAGTCCCGTCATTTAGTGGGTTGGCGCAAGCAAGCGTCAGCATCAGACGTACATCGACGAGGCCATGGGTGACTACCAAAAGCAATACGCAGACACACATCCATTCATGCTCATTGGCGACTTTAATGTCAACGTCATCAAGAGCGATTGGATAGTTGAGTACATGTCACCACACCACTCGCTGCAACACGTATCACTCGATGACCGTAAACAACAGCGAACTACCATTCACGGCACATGCATTGATCATGTCTTCACCAATTTCAAGATCCACTCACTGCATCAAGATCCCCTCACGGTTCACCTCAGCGACCACAAATCCATCCTCTTCAAAGCAAAGTGCACACCTCAAGTACTAGACGCTGCTCAATAAAGACCTTCGTTCACCAAAAAAACCTCAGTTTCACCTTCGCTACGCAATTAAAACAACGGAACCCGCCCCCCCCCCCATGCTTCGCATTACCTCAGGGTTCCCTTCGGGAAGATGTAGCATTTTTTTAACTTTCGTTTTTCACGGAACACGCCTGTCGTAAATATATTTTATCCTAGCACTAAATAATTGGTGTGATTGATTAGATTCGGAAGGAGCAAGAACAGCGGAGAAATCGGAATTTAGCACACAGTCACTCAGAAGACAAAGCCTGCTCACTCAAACACTGGTAAAAATATACACAACGGTTCCACTCTCTGTTATCGATTTGAAGCGAAAAAGAGGCAAGCATAGCGCATTGATCGCTGATAAGCAATCGTGTCCTCACAGTTTACAACCGAAGCCACATCAACAGCATATAATCAAACAAGTGGTCGATGCTGTGACTCTTGTAGGAATTTTGATAAGGCTCTTGAGGCTATTCGTTCGACTAACAGACAAAATATGAGAAAGATCTCTGACAATAATATTGAAATTTCCTCCGGTAACGGTCATGCAGTATTGTGAACAACAGGCGATACATCAGTCAGGTTCGAACCACATAGGCCAGGTCTCCCCACAAATTAAGCGCTAGTGGGTGCAGTAGTAGTAGTAGTAGTAGTAGTAGTAGTAGTTGTTGTTGTCGTGGTGGTGGCACTAGTAGTAGTAGTAGTAGTAGTAGCAGTAGTAGTAATAGTGGTACAAATAGTGAAAAAGTCTGCTTTGTTCGTTTAGCTTCTGTAGCTCGAATGTAATCACATCCGCAGTACAGTAACCAGGTCTGCGAGATATTGCAAAGTTTAGTGCGTGCTTAGTACTAACACGATCGAAAGGCACTATTGACGCGTGCCAGCAGTGCTAGCAATATAACCATTCAGGATGAGGCTTGTATGAGAGCTTCCAGTGCAAAACAGACGGTGTATACAAACCAATCGGCTCATCTAAAGTTCCGAGGTGGCTTCATATTTTTAAAGATATTGTTGGACAGAACGCCACAGGAGCGTCAACAACACGAAAGTAAATTACGGTGACGGCGACGCACTTCACGGAAATCTTTCCGTTCAACTCTTTTTCATCGCGGTGCACAGACAAAAGTTGACGTCCGTAGCTGCTCACGTGAAATCTCGCACATGGTTAGCAACCTCTGGTATGACTTGGCCATTGATCAGGTCTTCCTTTTTAAAGAAAGCCAGGCCTCATCAAACACGAAAATTGACGGCGTGATCGGCGTCAACACGGTGATGGAAAAAATCCTCACGCGTCCACATCGTCGTTAAAAAGAAAATATTAATGCATTAGCCAAGCATCGATAACTTTGAACGATTGCGAAGTGTGCTTTTTAGAAAATATTTTGATGTAGCCTGAACGTCATTGTAGCTTCGCATTTAGGAATGCGTGGTCGTCGGGCACTCTTCGCACGTTTTCGCGCGCTTGGCATTGTTGCCGACACGTCGTCCGGACCGTATGGTCTAACGTTTGTGCATGGCATTGGCCATTTAAACAAAAGTCTCGCAGTGAAAACGATAAAGTACTTCCAGTAGCCATGAGAGTGCAATTGGTAGCAAAGGCAAAGTGCCGACTCCCTAGCGAAGTCCCTGTGCGCTCCTTTTCTAAAATTGTGATGGTGTGTCTAACTGTCGTGAGCATTCTGCAATGGGCAGGAATACGCCGCGTTCATATGTAACGCCTGTTGCAGGCCTCCATGCAGAATCATCTGAGGATTGCTCGACGCGAAGCCTGTATAGGGTCTTCCGAAGTAGATTCAAACGCTGGCTGGAGGTTTTCTTCTTTGTCACTCAAAGAACTTCCAAGCAAATACCTCAAATGCGTGTTTTGGAAACGTTCTAGAAAACTCAACACTGGTTTTAACCTTCGGTTTGATTTAGAGCGTATATTAATTTTGGAAACTAGTTAAGTTCAGTTCGCATGAAAACAAAAAAGATGTGGGGTGGCCCTGTGGTAGAATATGACTGCCGCACAGAACGCAAGATTCAATCCCGCGGCTTCTTTTCCACAAAGGATTTCCAAATTTGAGTCCCTCCACCGGGTCTTGATTTTAGGCGCTCTGACAAAGGAGCCTGCCCTGAAAAAGAAATCTCTTGTGAAAACTTTCGCTCCATGACAACTTTTCCTAACGAAGCCTCAATCATCCCGTAACGTCTATGCAGGAGGTAGTTTTTTCTCTGTGCATTACCTTTTACACGTGATACGTTTAGTGCACAAGCTTCTGTGCAGTTCCTACTTTCGATGTAACTATTTACATTCGACATTTAATTCGAACAAACGGCTTTATCATCGTCCCATCATCGTGAGTGGGGCAATGCCTCCCCGTATTTCGCCCAATAACCCTGCGTGCTTGCTGCGCCCATCATCCCTGCACCTTCCACTCACCTGTTTCTGTCTCCCCCTCGCGCGCTTGTCTTGAGCGGAAAAATCGGTCCGGAAAAGTCTTCGCGCGTGTCGGATCGATTTTTTGCCCCTTGCATCGGCGCCTCGCCATATGGGAATTCATTCTATTTTGCCCCTTTTCTGCGTTTAATTTTTCACCGCATTCTAGTAATGCTCAAAACACGGAAGAGATAGCTCCTTTTAACACCATAGTTTCGGAAGATACATAAGCAGAAACTACGTAGGCGGCGCGGCGGCGAAGCGAGATACGTGGGCCCGCCGACTCGCATTTCCGGTGAATCTTAATCCAACCAGGCCCTCGAGGAACGCGTTTCTCGAGGCTGTGAGTTTTCTTGCTCGCGTACCCCTTCGTTGTTTACATCACGGGTTTAAGCTAGTGCAGCCAGAACGGCTTCCCGTGACCGGAAAGGCGCCGCCTTCGTGTAGCGGAAAAATCGGTCTCGATCATTTTTTTTATCGCTAGCGTTTTTTCACCGCTTAGGTGCGAAGCTTTGTGCTCCATGTAATGCCCATCCCCATTCCTGCTTCTTGATTTCTACTAAGGTGTCTTGAAGACATGATTGTTCCCTGACCCGCTCTCCTCTCCTTTACTCTTCCTTAACGTTACACTTATCACTTTCCATAGCCTGCGGCGTCGTCCTCAGTTTAAGTTGAACACTTTCCGTAAAAATGTACTTTGATTTGGGCCAGTTCATGATTTGAGAAATGCAGCGTGATTGAGACGAAGACAAGAGATACAAATAGACGTCAGACTCTGCCCAGGCGGCGCTGCGAAAAACACCGCCACCAGCGCCCTCATCGTACCTGGCACTAACTGGGTAGTGCAAAGAGAGCCGCCCGCAAGCGAATGTGCATAGGCCGCAATATAACCCTCCTCTTTCGTTGGTGTCGAGGCGCGGTTTCCTGAAAATCAAGGACCTGGAAAGCTTCTTCCGCCAATCCCCGCTTCAGAAACAAAGGAAGCTGATCAAAGCGAACTGCGAGTAAAATGCAAAATAAGTTTTAGTTATTCCCGCGCGCTGCAACTCGCAAGTACAAGCGAGCATCACACGACACCGAGTTCGAGGCAAGCCCTCCGACATCCGTTCTCTAGAGCCTAAATGCGTTTAAAATCGGGTAATACGTATGCCACAGCGATAAAGTACTACGTACACGATCAATTTACTTAGCTATGCATCTTACGACCAGTGGTGCAAAACTCGGTTCATCAGGGGCGAATGGCTCCGGCGATTTTCGCCTTTTCAGTTGCATTCTCCCTTAATTCATCTCTCGCTTCCTGTGCATTGGAGTGTTTTATTCCGCATCCTCAAATGGTCTCTTGATGGTCGTCTTCCGTTTGTATGTACTGCAAATGGGGATACGTGAGTGTCCACTTTCGCGGAGTACAACCAAAGGCAAAACCGTGGCCCCCGAGATAGCTACGGAAACCGCGGAGGACACGGGCGAAACAAACCTGAAGGGGGTCACGACCAACATTCTGCGATTTACTTGTATGACGCACGTGGTGTCAGCTAGTTAGAACCAGAACTCTGAGCCTTCAAAACGTACATACGTCCGCGATGCTGTGTTGTGACGACCAACTCGTCGCGGTGTGCGTATCACGCGTCTCCAGTCTGCCTCTAGCTGCTCACTTCGTGTTACACGACAAGCACCGCGGTGAGACCCTCTGCTGAGCTTCATAGTCAAGGTTACCACGGTTTTGCATCAGGGCTACGCAAAACAACAGCAGAGCCACACATTCATGCCACCGGCTGTGGAGAACGCGGGTACTTCGCTTACCCAACACGCTCGCAACTGCCCGTATCCAGCGCTCTCGCCTTTCTTCTTCGTACGACAACTATGGAAATCGGTAAACTGAACGTTGTTATTCAGTCTTTTACGTCCGTGGCAATTCACAACGCAACAGTGCGTCTTTTGCGGAGTTTCTTCGTAGCGTGCGGAGGGCTCTCGTCTGCTGTTTTCGCCGTCGTTCAGGCGAGTGATCCAGCAAGCACTTCACGACGGCTCGGTGGCGCGTCCGACTAGCGGAGAGCAATTCACAGCTCTCGTTCTGAGTGCTAAATGCGCAAACACACGCGATATTAAGCTCAATCGTTGTTTCGCACTCGCTAGTTGCACCTGGTCCCATAGCAAACTGTGCGAGAGAGTCGGTCTATGCACTACTCAATACTTCTCCGGCAGGTGGCGCCACACATCTTAGAAACTCCAGAGTCTGACGTCTATGGACACAGACGAGCGCCGACTTACAAGTGAGTTTATATGCACTTCGAAAAGCGTTTTTATGCACAATACCTGGTCACGTAATCCGAAATGTTTACTTCAATGGCATAATAACAGGAAGGCAGGCAAAGATACTATAGACAAAAATAGTCGCATATTTACAAGCACGACGAGATGCTAGCGCTTGTGCGTACACATGTTATACAAGGAGAACTAATCCAGCGATGACAAGACCCGTAAGACTGAAATTACACTTCGAAAAACAGCTACAGAATAACAAAGCCAGTCATGTGCAGGGCGTGAAATTAACTACCTCGTTCTAGTAACCATCTGTAGAAGCCATGTTGGCGTGTGTTAGTAAAACCGACGCCTTGCTTACGCGCTTATCGCAAAAGAATGCAATGACAACACAGCCATAACCTCTGAACAGTGTAGTTCAAAAGATCCTTGCTCGAAGGCGACAGAACCACAAGATAGGTTAGAAGGAAACGAACGTCCTTGACCAGAACTTGTTCTTTGCGTTGCTGGTGCGTTTGTGAAAGCACATATGCCGCTATGAGGACACACACAGGAGAGGACGTCGCCGTCCTCGTCTTCTTCTGTGCGCGTTCGTATAGCTGCAAATATGCTTTCAGGCTACCTTGGACGTGGTGTTAAGTTAAATAGCGTCAAAGATGAACGAATGACTAACGGCAGGGCGAGCTATCTATCTATCTATCTATCTATCTATCTATCTATCTATCTATCTATCTATCTATCTATCTATCTATCTATCTATCTATCTATCTATCTATCTATCTATCTATATCTATCTATCTATCTATCTATCTATCTATCTATCTATCCGCCTACACCCTTGTGAGGCCTTACTCCTTTCGCTAACATAATATATAAGATTTCTATGGCATGACATGAGTGTAAGGGAGAACATGACTGACGTATATTTGCAAGAACACAAAAAACGTGTCAGGTAAATGATGAGATATGCACCTGCGTACCAACACTCTGGTGGCAGATTCGCACCGCCGAACACATCGCATCGATTTACCAGGAGCTGAAAAGGCGGGCTGAAGGTCTTATTCATGACTCAGCTAAAATGTGTCTTGTGAACCGTGTTCATAAGGATGCAAGTGGCCTGACGAATGCCATATTGGGGGCGAGCAGTTACGGAGTCGCCCTCTATCGAATGCACATCGCCTGCATGATAGGCAGGATAACGCCGGCGCACTCCTCATATCCGTGGCTGCCAGGGCTATACAAAAACACCAGGCGTAAGTCATCCAGGACATTCTGTGGATATTTTTGAAACGAGAGACAGTCAAAATTATAATCTTGGACATACATAAAGCACATAATTCTTTACAGGCGCTACCTGTGTACAGAATGCGCACAACGAGCGCACATTGCGCGCTGATTGGCATCCCCAAACAAGCCTCTTTCGTGAAAGGCAGGCCATCCCTGAGGGCGAAATATGTGACATACGCTCTTGCAGTGATGTGGCTGTATAAATAAGAGAGACATATCAGAATGAAGCCTCAATTCAGCGATCGCGCGGCCGCAGCATATGAGCATTTATAACTTTATTCTCAAGTAACCGTTGATTATTGAACGTTATTGAATCTTTTTGAAGATTATATCGTGAAATATTTAAGAAAATGTTGCTCATATATGGAGATTTGTGCGAGCCGTCATGTTGATTTTGTTTTTCTTGTAAGTGTTTCATTATCACTATCTTTCAAGTGGCGTCAGACTGCATACTTATCGGTCTCCTCTCGTAAGCAATTGCCGCTGCTTCGTTTTGTTTAAATTTAGTACATTCATTGGTTGGGGCTCAGACAAACATGAACATAGGTCGTGATTTCTTTTTTAACAATATTTCTAACACTCAGTTCCCATTTTTAGTGAATTTGCCAGTATCTATAGCATGAAAACGTGCATACCAAATAGGCTTCGCGACTCCTTTTAACGCGATAGCGTTAAAGAGCTCGATCGCAGGTGTGGTATTCCGCCGTCGGCGAAGGCAGACAAATCACTTAGACACTTTCGAGGGATTGGTTCTTTAATCGACGGCAGTGACAAGCGAAAAATCATCATCTTGTCCGCACTGAATAACGAAAAATCAGCAAGTGCATGTAAGCTGCAAATAAAATAAGTAATAAAAACTGTTGGGTCCGAGTGAGAATCGAACCGGCGGTGCCCAGGCCGTCTGCGTGGCAAGCAGGTGTTCTACCACGGGCGTCGACAGCCATGCTGGCAGAACGGTTTGAAGCGAAACTGTTTAGCGTTTTCTTCATTGCCGGTTTATTAACGTCACATGTACATCAATAACAGACACCACGGGTTACAGTAATATATTAATAATAGCGTACATTGCTACAAGAATGTGTCATTGTTTCTTCAGATGAAAAAATAAATGAAATAAAAATAATAAAAAATAAATTACGGGACTGGCCGGAGCAGGCGCGCGTTTCTAAACTTCCTAAGGTTGTGATGGTGAAGTGCCGCTGAGAGGTTCAACCCTGGCCAGCCGTCGAGTTGGCAGACCAGTACAAAGTCCCCTTGTTGTTGGAGCACATCTATGTATGAACAATGTTCTCGCGCCGAAACGCACTTGAGCAGTACACGTGCAGGTCGCCTGTCAGGGCGACCTGACACACAGCCATTCTCCTCCTCTTCCGCACACACACGTTGAAGTCCTGCACACACAACCTGACCTGCACACACAACCTCACCGCACACAGCCATGCCTCTGCTTAGAGCTGCACTGAAAGTAACTTTCATGCTTCCCAAAAATACGCGTCCTGTAAACAGGTGTCACAGTACGAGATGTAATATCGCAATAATCGCGATTGCGTCGTACAAGCGTACATTGCCATCGGGCGGAGCGTCACATGTTTCCATGTCAATATCCTAACGACTTGGTGTTTTAAAGACGCGCGTAGCCACCCATTACAAAAGGCACACACATTACTGCGCGTATTCCCTTAAGGCCACGTTCGGAGTGGATGCTTTACGGCGTCGCAAACTTCGAAAAAGGGGCGGTGGCGTTTCCGTTTCCGCGAGACACAGCTACCCATTACATAAGGCACACACGTCTTTCGAGTGCGGCGTGAGCTGTTACACACTCGTAGTGTTCGAAGTGCGCACTAGGGGCAGGATATCGCTATCGCGTTCAAGGTGCTCCTAAAGGCGAGCGGGAGCTTAAGCAGCCCAAATTTTTGAAGGAAAGCTGCGGGCGCTACAAGGCGGAGATGTGGTATCGTGCGAAGCGAAGGCAGACAAATATCACTTAGCAACTTTCGAGGGAGCGTTAGTTCTTTAATGGACGGCAGTGTACGAGGATCCGCATGACCTATTGTAACGCTCACAGTGAATAACACCTACGCGAGGGGAACGCGTTGCGGCGTATTCGTAGCAGCAAGTACGCGTTGCAAAGCTGGGTAAGAACTTCGCATCTATATCTTGAGACTATAGAGGAAAGGTTTAGTGCGTTGCGATCTTTGGCGAGTTCTCCAGCAATTTTGCTAGCGAAACTGTGTCTATAAAGCAACAGGTGTCGCACCTTTCCGACAAATAAAACTCACGCCTCGTAGAAAACATGTAAAGTTGGGATGGGCCAACTTTAATTTGGAAGTCAACTCAATTTTCGGGTTGATGTTTGGGGCAGCCTGCTGGAGAATCCTTCCATCAACAAGCTTAAGTGCACGTGGGCGCTTCTCAGCGACCGCTTTCTGCTACCCACCGGAGATCGCATGAGCCCCACGCCGAAGCAGACATTTTCCTCGCGGAGGTGCTGGCTGCACGCGCGTGTTGCAGCCGATGGCTGTTTACCAGTTCCTGAGCATCCCACTTCAAGCTTTCCGCGCATGTACGACACAGCTGTGGCGTATGTACAGGTGTGGTCAAAAGTTCCTAGGCCGCAATGCCAGGACGAGGAGCAGCAGCTGGCTGTTATCGCGGCGCTGCCATCGCAGTCACGCCTTGGCGCACGCTGGCGTCGAGCGTGTGCGTGGATGGGGGGTGTGCATCCATCTCCCTTTCTTGCTCCCCTTGATAAGAAAGCAAGGTGTAAACTTGGTGCGTCATTTTCCCTCACTGTTTGATCTTCGAATTTAACTTCTGTGCAGCGTGTAGCGTCGCGGCAGTGTTCCGGAAACTGACGCGCCATGCTTGCTGCCAAGTTTGCTAAACACCGTTTACATTACCAATGGTATTTGCTTCCTGGAGAGCAATATCGTGCGTTTACCTTTCCATTGGTACAGCGTATTGTTGTATTCGGGCGTTGTTGAAAAGACGAGACGTAGTAAACAAGAAAGATAAATGACTAAAACATCAGAAATGACATGCCACAAAGGCAACACAACGCCACACAGGCGAACACACACGAGAGTCTCACATCATCTACCAATGCTCACACCAGCACGCGCGCTTCTCTCAGAGCCGCTAGCGATGTGCCAACATTCGGCCATTCAGAAAACCTTAACGTCCTCGTTAAGGCATTCTCGTCAAAGTTACTTAACTGCTTTTAGCATGCAAATGCTCGGTCATCCTCCTATTTCACTTACTTAATAAATGACACACGATAAGACAAGAACGAAAACAAAGAAAACATAAGCAAACGACTACACCCAGACACTGACACCCTAAATTAATCACAAAACACAGGAATTCACCAGTTCACAACGTTAAACTCTGAATAAAATGTCATTATTTTCCGGTCATCTTGACCGTCTTGACGTTGCCGAAAGCCACAAAAAATGGAGAAAACGTTTCGTAGTAAACAATCACTCTTCACAGTAAAAACTATCTGCACACACAGGAAAACAACATCACAACACATAGCCTCGTAGTCTAGCTGGTAATGTGCGTTTGCGTTGCAGAAGTTGTAGTACTGGGTTTTCTTCCTCCTGGGACACTTCGGATGCGTCATTTTCATGATGTGATGCTCGGGTTGTAGTACACCAATTCTTTAGTTGTGAGATGGCAGGCGGTTGTTGCAAATCGGCATTCCTCTTTATGGCGTAAGTCAGCGACGCGGTAGGTGTCCGCAGACAATACTTGTGTTACAACGAGAGGTCCATGACCATCAGTTTTTCAATCTTATTCTCAGCATGTTCAGGGGCCTTGCTCGTAAAATACTCTTGCCAGCTTCACAAAGCCTTGCATGGTAGTGTCGTCGGTCACAACCAGTTTGGCGGCATCCTGATCGTCCAGTAGTCGTTGACGACCTGCGCTCTAAATTCCTGAGGAGGTTGCTATCGACTTTTTCATGTCGGCAAGCTGTTGAAGAGCACCTCCGTAAAAAAATCGGCTTGTAGCAATGAAGAATTTCAAATGGACTCTTGCCGCCTTCCATCGTAACCAATGGAACGGAGCGCGCGCGTGAGGAACAGATTTCACCTTCTCGTACTGTTGGCTCGTTCAAAAGGGGGTGTCGCCAGAGCTCGGAAGAATCCCGAGTTCGTCAAACTCAGGCCATCCTGCATAGCACCCCGAGACTCGAGTTTAAAAGATATAATTATGCGTGGCAGAAGTGCAGAATCGCTTCAGTCGTCACACGATGTGAATTGCGCAACAAGTTGGTAGCTGGTTCAAAGCTTCCAAACCGTAACAAGGGGCTCAGTCATAATTCATCATATCAACATCATCATCATCAGCCCCAGCATCAGTCTACTGTGCAGCTACATTGATGCATGCAGTCCTTTACATACGCATTGGAGTGTTTACAACGGTCAACTACTTGGTGATGTAACATGCTCAAGTTCGCAGAAAGTGTCTCTGCTCGCACGACCTAATAACGTACCAGTCTGAGCAGCCGCGTGGGCGGCGGTTGTCGGCTTTGCTGAGGCGAGCAATGAAGCGTCCACGCCCTGCTCTTTGCCGATTGTTACCGACGTCCCCGTTTTACATAGGCCGAACGTGGACGGCAGTAGCAATGATAATAGAGGTCGTCATTCTCTTCTTGTCCGTGTCACTTTTGCGCAGCACCTTGTTGGTAATTATGTATGATCGACTCGCCAAGCAAGATGCAATATTTTGATACAGATATGTTGTGACAATATCCATCGACAACGATTGAAATATTGTTATAGAACATCAGCGTTCAGGTCGGTGAATGAAGCGAAAGACAGTACACATCAAGCACAGGCAAGCACGATCGACTCGTGTTGTACGCTCACTCACATCACTTGAAATGCTAGTTTGAGTAAATAGCCCACTAGTGTGTGCAGCAAAGTGTGAGTATGAAACTGAATGAGTTCCTCGACAGAAAAGTCGTGAGTATGAGGTGAATGAGCCTCTATATATGTGTTTGTGTGATTGTGAGTTGTGAGTAGTAGTAATAGTGTTTATTCTGGAAATGACCCTTGATTCTGCAGACCAATAGGGAGCACCGCGCAGCGTCAAGGGAAGGGGAATAGGTGATTCTGTTCAGAAATAAGAAGTCGGGTTTGGTGTGCGCGACAACTGTCTCTCGAGAGGGCACCTCAACCGGTACACACAAGGGGAGAGGGGATGAAAAGGGGACAGAGAGAAGGAAAGACAAAAGTAGGGCTTGCGGGAAGGTAGGGCGAGCAGTGAACTATACTACGTGGCGTGTTGGGTTTAAAGCCGCTAGCCGAGGCCGGCAGTGTCGATGAAGTAGAGAATGGCGGCAAGGGCATTACGGCGACAATCGCTGCAGCCAGTGGGGAAGAGGATGTCCTTCGAGGGCTCACAGGGCAGGCCGAGAGAGTCGTTAGCGGGGGGCCAGCTCCTTCTTTGCACAGACAGACTGTGGGGTACTCGCACCCCTAGGTGAAAAAGTGTTTCAACAGCGCCGCAGTCGATGCAAGCTGACGAAGGAGCTCCCCGCAGCCGCTGTGTTTCTTCCCCCGTCCATGCCGAGCCAGTCCACAGGAAAAAGAGGAGGGCGCGCTCTCGCCGGGAGCAACCAGCTATGGGGAGAAGAGGAGAGGGGCGTCCATCGGCGACCCGCTTCGTCTGGGTGGTCGCGCTGCAATCCTCGCTAACAATTACAGCGCGTGGAATCGAAAGAGTTGGCGTTATGGTGTCAGTGGGGTCGCGGGAGAATGCGCCTGCTTAGCCAGAATCATCGGCAGCCTCACTTCCAGCAATGCCAACATGGCAGGGAAGCCACTGGAGTACATCACAGCCGTGCTCCTGAACCGACCGGAGGCTGTGCGCACAGGCTGTGAAAGTGGCAGGCCGCATTCCTCCTTCATGAGCTGTCGCAGAGCTAGCCCTTTAGTCACAATATATCGCAGAGTTCCTTGATGGTAGGTGACTCCGTAGGAGATCAGCAGCCAGCTGCAAGCCAACGAGTTCTGCGGCAGTCGAGGAGGCACAGAAGCTGAGGCGGCACTGCAGGGCTTTGCCGAGCTCAGGGACAATGTATGCGGCCGCAGCTGAACGGTTTCGTAGCACAGAGCCATCAGAATAGACTTGTGTTCTGCCGGCTAGGTCGTCGTGCATCCTGGCCGCAGCCTACTGAGCGATGGCACTGTGTGGTGTGTTGCGCTTTGAATGTATGCCCGGCAGTTCAAAGTAAACACAGAGGCGCGCTCAACGGTGTGGTGGGCGCCAGCACGAAGGCGGGCGAGTAGAGGACCGGCGCCGGGTGCACGATGTATGCGCTCCACATGACACAGGACGGCACCAGCCCCGCTCCGCCCCGCCTATCTACACCGCCAGCAGAGAGCACCATGCGAGAGAGAATGTGTGGAAGATATAAGGCGCGTTCGTGGGGTGTCAAGCATCTGCCTAGCTAGCTTAGTTGGTTTGGCGTCGGGCGCTTACCGTCGCGACCGCAGCGTCGTGGGTTCGATTCCCAGCGGCGGATCTTTTGTACACTTGCCTAGCAGGCGCCGATTTCGCGTGGATCCTCGTGAGCCATGCTTCGAATGCGCGAGGATCAGTGATGTCACACAGCTGGCTCACCGGAGCCGGCATCTCAGGAACTCTCCGCCACCGCCGTGTGCAACTCGCCGCTGCTTGTCTGAGCGTTGGGAGGAGTGGCGTCGTAGCCGCGGCAGACACACTGGCGCCGGCGCGCGTGCAGCTATTTGCCTTCGCTGTGCAGTCGCCGTCGGACACTGCGCTAGAGCCGCTTGATAGCGCCTCTGACTGGTGTTTGCAGGGGGGTAAAGACATGGAGAAGGAGAGCGCAAATGCTGCTCAACGGCGCAAAAGAGCCGAGAAGCTTATCTCATCGGATCCCGAAGTAGTTGCCTTGCAATTAGCGGTTCAGCGTACGAAGAATGAAGAGAAGAAGGCTTATAACCCTAGACAATCTGGAAAGCTAAGAAGAATCAGCTGGACCTCAGCTAACGCTACGTATATCCTGGCATTTCTCAGCCACTGCAAATATTTCCTTCGTTTTTTTTTCTATTCACCCGTTGGCGTCCATTTTATGAACGTCAGATCCGGTAACGGATGTACTTGGTGGACCCCTGCATAAATACTTTCCGCTTTAAAAAAGCAAGGTTCCGGGTTTTTTTCATTTAAATGAACTCCACACCATCTGACCAAGCTAGATATTAGTCTCGAAATTTTCGACTTAAGAAATTTTCGAGTAATATAAACTTCGATAACCCTTCAGAAATGCCCCTGGCAACCACAAAAGAATGTGCTGCACATTTGTCACTGTGCTTCTTGTGCTGCTTCCGCCCAAGTCAATATACTTTGTATGCAGCAGTTGAGCGAAATATTTCATTGCTACGCACTGAAACAAATACCAAGGTAATTTGAACAGCTAAGCTGTTTAGCAGATCGTTCCTTGTGAGTCGATCGTAGAAAGCCTCATTTTAACGGGGTATGTACCACTGAGGCGGCTACCTGAGAACGAGTACAGAGAGAGAGAAAGAGAGAAAGAAAGACAACAGACAGAGAGATGGAAAGAAGGAGAGTTATTTCAAGGGCTCGTTTCTTTGTTATACCACAATATTAATGAGAACTAACAGACAATATGCCACGGAAATTATATGGGATGTTTCAGTAGTAATGTAAGGTAATGTGAAGAAAGAAAAGGGGGGTGTGGACGAAAGATAGCTTGCCGCGGGCAGGGACCGAACATGCGACCTTCGAAATAACGCGTTCGATGCCCTAAACCAACTGAGCTACCGCGGCGGGCAACACACAAAATCCCACCGTCCACCTTTATAGGGTAATATAGTACATTTAAAAACGTGGGAGCGTCATGTCAGCGCCGGGGGCCAGTAGCCATGACGGCGAGTGTGGAACACCTTCTTTTCTGCCTGCTGGCGTCACATAGCACGTGAACTTATTACGAGCTGGCAGCTGACCAATAACCCCTCGCATACCACCTGAAAGCATCAAGTCTGCCAGAACGAGGCCCTCGCTATGAATGAAGGTTCGGTCCCTGCCCGCGGAAAGAAGTGTTAATTTCAAGGGCTCGTTTTCTTTGTTATACACAATATTAATGAGAAATAGCAGACTAATTCCAAGGAAAGTATAGGGTATGTTTTCAGTAGTAAATGTAAGGTAAATGTGAAGAAAGAAAAGTGGACGAAAAGATAGTTTGCCGCGGGCAGGGACCGAGCCTGCGACCTTCGAATAACGCGTCCGATGCTCTACCAACTGAGCTACCGCGGCGGCCATCCCCCCGTCCACTTTATAGGGTATATATGTACATTTAAACGTCGGAGCGTCAGTCAGCGCAGCCAGTAGCTATGACGGCGAGTGTGGAACACTCTTTTTCTGCCTGTTAGCGTCACGTAGCACGTGAACTTATTACGAGCTGGCAGCTGACCAATAATTCCTCGCATACCACCTGAAAGCATCATGTCTGCCAGAACGAGACCAGAACGAGCTGGTAGAGCATCGGACGCGTTATTCGAAGGTCGCAGGTTCGGTCCCTGCCCGCGGCAAGCTAACTTTTCGTCCACTTTTCTTTCTTCACATTTACCTTACATTTACTACTGAAAACATCCCCTATACTTTCCTTGGCGTTATTGTCTGTTAGTTCTCATGAATATTGTGTATAACAAAGAAAACGAGCCCTTGAAATTAACACTTCTTTCCTTCATTCATAGCGAGGGCCTCGTTGTGGCAGACTTGATGCTTTCAGGTGGTAGGCGAGGGATTATTTGTCAGCTGCCAGCGCGTAATAAGTTCACGTGCTACGTGACGCCAACTGGCAGAAAAAGAGTGTTCCACACTCGCCGTCATGGCTACTGGCGGCGCTGACTGACGCTCCCACGTTTAAATGTACATATGTACCCTATAAAGTGGACGGGGGTATGGCCGCCGCGGTAGCTCAGTTGGTAGAGCATCGGACGCGTTATTCGAAGGTCGCAGGTTCGGTCCCTGCCCGCGGCAAGCTATCTTTTCGTCCACTTTTCTTTCTTCACATTTACCTTACATTTACTACTGAAAACATCCCCTATACTTTCCTTGGCATTATTGTCTGTTAGTTCTCATTAATATTGTGTATAACAAAGAAAACGAGCCCTTGAAATTGACACTTCTTTCCTTCATTCATAGCGAGGGCCTCGTTCTGGCAGACCTGATGCTTTCAGGTGGTATGCGAGGGATTATTGGTCAGCTGCCAGCTCGTAATAAGTTCACGTGCTACGTGACGCCAACAGGCAGAAAAAGAGTGTTCCACACTCGCCGTCATGGTTACTGGCGGCGCTGACTGACGCTCCCACGTTTAAATGTACATATATACCCTATAAAGTGGACGGGGGGATGGCCGCCGCGGTAGCTCAGTTGGTAGAGCATCGGACGCGTTATTCGAAGGTCGCAGGTTCGGTCCCTGCCCGCGGCAAGCAAACTTTTCGTCCACTTTTCTTTCTTCACATTTACCTTACATTTACTACTGAAAACATCCCCTATACTTTCCTTGGCATTATTGTCTGTTAGTTCTCATTAATAGAGAGATGGAAAGAGAGATAGTGAGGAATAAAGAAAAATTCCTGCCGAAAAAATTCTTCACTAGGCGGGATGTGAACCCGCGTACCCTCGACCCGAATGCGGTCGTTTTAACCACTCGGATATCCAGACACGCTAGCAGGGCATAGCATAGTCTTGCATAGCTTAGCAAGGTTATGGGAAAGGGAAGTGAGCTTGATGATAATCTGAGGGTGAGGAGGAGCGAAAATAGGAGGGGAGAGAGTAAAGCAGGACAAAGAAAGAATGAAAATAAGACAAATAGAGACAAAGAAACGCTGAAAAGAAAAGAAGGGGAGCCAGACAGAACATCGACGAAAGAGAGAGAAAAAAGTAAAGAATGAGGAAGCAAGCATCGCATCGTCTAGCGACTAGATACCGCACCACCTGGCGAACCCGCGCATGCGGAGTTGATAAGCCGCGCCCACCGACGGAGAAATCGCGCGCAGCCTCCGCTCCACGTTGAATAGCCTCGTTGCGCAATCTCGAGGATGAACCTGCGGATCTCGAACCCATACGTGTCGGTCGACGCGGAGTACGAATGGTGATGGGTCCGTGCTTCGCTGTGCCATGCTTTGCGCGACTTTATGCGAACTGCCCGCAATTTTTTAAGCAAGCAAATAATTTTCCAATTTGTCCCTCAGTACACACACGCTATTTTATTTCTTCCCAATTTCCTGCACAGCACGGAGTTGCTTTGCAGCTGCCACTTAGCACTGGTGGCGGTCAATTAGGAGCTGAAATATAGCGGCTCGTGAGCCTTCGACAGTCTTGTCGCCCTATGTCACTGTTACAACTTCGAATCTGCGTTAAAACGTTAGCATGCCTGGGAGGTTCAATGCAAAATATAGGCGCTGGAAAAGAAATTCCAGAATCCTTTGTTCACTCTGCGACAGAATCGCATCCACAACTAGCATACACAGAAGATATATACGAGCGGGATTATTATTTTTTATATGTTTTTATAGAGGTTTCTAAAATCTCTCTCCTCGATATGAACACTGCGAAATCATTGGGCGCCATGACCACCCCAGCCATCATGCGGCGGCACTTCGATCGACAACTTCCGTCCGGGCTGACGTTCGCAGTCTACAGCGCCCGCCAGTTTTCCGTTGGAGCGAATAGCATAATGTAGATGACTGAAGTGCATCGTATGAGTGCTCAAGTCAGCCCAAACAAATGGGGAAAACGAGGGCATGCGGACATACTTAATATCGCATTGTCAGCGACATAGGCATTTTGTTTTCGCAAACCACGAATCGAACCTATTGTGACGTAGGCGAGAGACCGCTGTAATAATTATTTACACCCGTAATGCTGTTCGTCTCATTGTGAACAAGGCTGAAATGTCACTCAATATTTTTCACCTTGGTCGGCGTCCACCAATGTTTTCACCAATAAGGTAACCAATTAAAACGGCAAGAAGACCACACGCGCAAGCGTTTTGTGTACACTACAGTGAAACAGACAGGGTTCTAGTTCACCATAGCACAAAGCCATCACAATCATCGCTTAGGACAGCATTGTAGCAGCTCATGTCTGTACCCTCGATAACATAACTCTCCGGCGCAGGAAGCGTCATCAGGGTGCTTGCTACGACGACGCGGACCTAGCAGGTCAATGTGGTTTGAGTCTGAAAAGACACAGACAATTACGCTGTGAGAAAAAAAGTACTAATGATCGAAGGCGAATGCCAGGAAAATCTGCTATGTTTGTCGATGCATGAACTGCGCACCCGGACGCCTCGCAGCTGTTGTTTTGCACTGCATCTGTGATAAGCCTACGACAATATATCATGGGCACATGACAGAATTGGGTGATATGGGATAACGGTGACGCACTGGGGATGACTTCGCCTACCATGCTGGCACAGATTTCGCGTTTAGTTCAATTCATAAAGTGAATCTTCCGTGAAGTCTGCCCATAGATCATAGATGACGAAGCAGCTCACTTTAATTTTATGTACGCTGCATTGTTTCCATTGCTCTGGCGTCTCGTTAAGCATGGCGTTTTCAGAAACATCTGGCGATATCTTTAGATGGCGTTTTGAAGTATCGTTTAGTCACGCACAGGAGCTCACCAGGGGAGGTGGCTGGTAATGGTGGTCGGCTTTTAGCTAACGTTTCCTACTCATGCCAATGGCTGCTCATTCCTTCGCGCACTGCCTCTCCAACCACCTTTCAAAGCGTACTTGTTACTTTGCCGAATTCGCCCCTCTAAGATGACTCGAAGGCGAATGCACTTTGTTCTGCTAAGTCTGCCGCACCCGCCGCCTTCGGCCGCTTTCCCCGCACTGCGCCTGACCAAGTGACAATGTCAACATGGCACATGACAGATTTGGGTGATATGGGATAACGTGTGACGTCATCAGCTGGGGATGACTTCTTGAATCTTTCAGGGGATATAAGTTTTTCGCCATAGGCTAAGATGACGAAGCACTCGCCTAAATTATGCTGCCATTTTCCGCACAGGAGTTCGTAGCATGCTTTTCAGAACAAGAGCCTCAATATTTTTAATGCTGTGCGCGTTATCATATGCAAAAGCGACAGATGCATCGCTACTTGAACACTGCCGGCACCGCCACAGCGCCAATGGAGCCAAATCACTGCGGGAACGGTTACGATTAGCCATACCGAGAAGGCATCTCATGAAGCACCAGTATTGTCTAACTTTCAACGAAGAAATTATGTGAGAAGATTTTTTTCAACAAAGCAAGGCTTTAGGAGTGACATAACAATTTGGCAACGGAGTACATCTTCTAGTTCTTTATTTTGATAGCTCCCATTATCTTATAACAAAATCTATTTCATCTACTGTTAATAATGCAACTTCACCTTGAAGCAGTAGGTTCACTTTGTTGTTGACTAAGGCTTGCGAGACATGGTTTTCAAAGATAATTTCTTACATAAAGCGTTGTTTCATGCTACTTCATTAGCACCAGGAGACAATGATAATTATCTTGCAAAGTGTTCTTTTTCAACCAAGCATCATGGTGGTCGAACTGCGTGGTAATGTGGATAGTCTTGGTGTATTTGCCATTTCGGTCTGTAAAGTTTCAATTCTGTAAGCTGAGCTGTTCATTCCCGGCTAATGCAGCTTACACACACTTTCAATTTGCAGGAAAACGCAGGCGACGAAGGCAATGTGCTCCTCACTGCTCGACGCATCTTATTACATGTCTTGGTGATTCGCATCAACTTTGTTATTTTCGTTGACGCTGGTGCTCAGGAGTTCAATGTAAGCACATGCTTTACGTATTCATTACGAAAATAAAAGTGAAACTTAAAAAATATTTGTTCATTGTTTTCTTGATGCTTTCGTTGATTCGGCATTTGCTTAATTCGGACATTTCTTCCCGTCTCGATAAATCCGAATTAACGAGCTTTTACTGTATATCATTCAACAGCAAGATACTGTTTTAGTAAGAAAAATGCGATGGATATAAGAGCAGCCTCTAAGCGCACCTATTGGCGAAAAACTAATTAGGGAACTTTTGAGTCCCCCCTTTAATAGTTTAACGCGATAGCAATATCCACACGCATGCACGCGCCTGCATGTAAATATTGCTACACACACACACACACACACACACACACACACACACACACACACACACACACACACACACACACACACACACACACACACACACACACACACACACACACACACACACACACACACACATACACACACACTCCTATAGTAAAGGTAATATTTGCCACCCTCTTCAACAGCACTTTTATGGCAACAGTGTTTTCTGTGTCCAAAGTGGAAGGGAGTATTGTGCGTTGGTGTACTGTTTGGGAAAATTATACACTTAACGCTGCGCCTCTGTTCTCTCTGCAATCGTTCGCTTTCAGTTCAGTCACTGCACACAATGCACTGACAATTTCAGTCACTCCAGTGAAAGTCATTGCGAATGCACAGAATTCATCAGAAGTGTGTCAACAACTAGGTGACGTGAGGGTAAGTCTACACGCCTGACATTTTTCTCGAAGTATGAGGAACCCTGTACGTGTGCTTAAGAGAATGCGCGTACATATGTGTGTGCCTTTCGTTATGGGTAACTAGCGATGCAGCCACCACATGTTTTTAAGAGAAAATCGGCGCGGCGTGGTCACGCCATCTCCCGAAACCTGCAGGAAAACCGCGGCGCATCATCGCAACACATCCAAGAGATGGTGCGACCACACCGCGCGCCCTTCTCTCTCGGAGGCGGTGGCAACAATAGTAGAACGCGATAGCGCAATTGGATGGTGTTCGTATCACCTTCCCAACAAAGTGGGCCTTTTCTGTACCCACTCATGATGTTGAAGAAAGAAAAAGAACAGCGGGCGCACCTTACATCAGACGCCCTCGTGTGCCAGGAGACATAGGGGGTCACTCCACGCGCCGCAGTTTAAAAGAAACAGAAATTTCTAAGAGCGTCTCATTCTCCATTGTTGACACTTGCAGACGCAACGCTCCTGTTTTTATTCAAATTTCAAAACTGCCCTTGAGACGCGCACGACATAGTGACCCTTTTCTGTACCCACTCGTGATATGGAAGGAAAAAATCACAGCATATCCACGAAGTGAGGGATGATGAAGGAGCTTGCTCGTCAAATCCGGTGAAACGTGAATCCTCTGTACATCTGCTCAATCATCATCTTATAAAAAAGTGACGCGAGAGTTGTTGTGGTGTGATTGTACATACACAATATTTCTAACACAATGTTATTACACATTGTTATATGCACAATGTTTATAATTTACACACCGATGCACGACATACATAAATATTGTCACGTGGTCGTGACGTCGACGAAGACAGCAGTCAGCACGTCCGAGATGAAACTGTTTATTTGGCCGAACTTGTGGCCGGGAGGGCATGGAGCGATGATTTAAATCTCAAAGCTTACCGACACTAGGACAACAAGTGCGTGGCACATTTGTTATTATTAACGGGAAGAAAGAATCGGACAATCCATCTTCTCCACCTTATCATTGATGGACTATTGTCGCAAATGTAAATGACAAATTCAAAACTAGTGAGAATAAGTGTGGTCCTTCTCTTTCCCTTCGTGTGATTTGTCTTAATGCGCAAGTAGGCAAAGTGTCCCAGTGCATGGTCAGAAAAAGAGCAAACACTCCACGGAAAATCTGCACTATCAGGTAGACTTGATAGCGTAGCCTAGACGAAAGCCTGCGCAACAAACAGCCCCATAAATCTACGCTAACATCCACTTTAAAGGGTAAGTATGCCTTAACTGCACCTTGCAGGAATAAAGTTAACCTTGTTATATTTGTAATGTGGTCCAGAAATTGTGAAAACGTGTGCCTTGATAAAACCGCTGCGTCAGTATTCCTTCTCGCGTAACATTTAGTGCTTTGATAAAGAACAATGTGATAACGTTATGCGTTATGCATTATGCATAACATTATGCATAACATTATGCATAACATTATGTGATAACATTATGCGGATGGCGCCTTCGCTGATTGCTGGGTGGAAGCAGCAGCCGTTGGCAGGCCACTCCGCATTTTGATTCACGTCTCATAGGTGAGGCATTTCTATTCTGTGATTCCACGAATTATTCCCGGTGATACTGCGCCATGCTACTTGGGCTGCAGAACAAAACGCCCTGTTTAGCAAGAGTCCTCTCGTCAACTCCTCCCCTTTATGTCACGGAAGGATTAGGTGCTTGCTGACAGTGAGCGTAGCCAGTTTTTTAGTCTCGGATTATTTGAGAGCATAGCTTTCGCTGTAAATACTTTCGAAACGCGGCAGAGACTCGGATTCGCAGTAGATACAGAAGCGGTGATTCGTTGCACTGAGTAACAGCGTCGTGCCAAGGCCCATTAAAAGCAGATGCGATACTCCATCGAACGAAAGAGGGGCTCACCACTTCAGTCAAAGTTCTTGCACTTTCCGCCGTCCATCCCCTTGGACGCATCCCGTATCAGCAGCCCGTATTCCCTGGTGAGCCTCTCACGAGCAGAATGAAAACGTGTGATTTTCTTTTTACCTTTTTTCTGGGTTGTAAAGCGTTGCGTTACCATAATGTGTCCCTTGTGACGTGTCTATTCTCGTCGGTTTCTTCATAAAGTTAACGCAGAAAACAACCTCTTCAATATCTTCAGAACGCTGTTCTCATCTACCCCACATATTTTCTCTCTGATTTTTGCTCAGATTCCCATCAATGAATGAAATGGGTGCACAGATCGCTCAAGGAACATGAGTCATTGTGGTCACAGACCGACAAAGCAAAGAGCGAATGTTGGTGTACTGTACGTCAACGTCACCAAGGTCATTGATGACGTCGCTCATTCCCCAAAGTACATAGAATATGTGTACTCTGAAGCTTAGCATTTTATTGCATTTCTACTACGCAGTATTGTTGTTTATTGCTGTTAGTGAGCGTCAACGGTGTTATATATTTTGTAGATAAGTCCCGACATTAAAGATTTCAGATATTTTCAAAATGTTTCTTTTTTTCGTTCTTTACAGCTAGGAATAAAATAGGCCATGCTCGTCAACAGGAATATTGTTTGAATAGCTTGTGAACATTTCAGTATGTCAACTGCATAAGCTGATGCCAAACTTCGATGAATTGCATTGGCACGGGCACAGTATGGGCGTAAAGCGCAATAAATTACGTTTATTGTATCAGTTTTACTCTAGGGACGAGAAGTGACTTACCCTACAAGAAAAATGCGCACTATCTGCCACTTTCCTTGAACACACGTGCAATGTTGAACGTTTAAAGAGCTTATAAATTCATGTCTCATTGCCACTTTGCATTCGGTGATTCTTGATTTCATTAGCTTGATTGTTGTATCACGTCGTGCGGCATTAGTACTGGACCGTTGAAACGCAGCATTGTCTAGTACGTCCAGTAGGCAAGTTTTCGACTGACTTTACACGCGAGTGTAATATGAGCACTATTTCGCGTTTCCGTGCAGCGAAGTTGTATATGTAAATGCGAAAAATGTCGGAAGACGCTTGAGCTTCGTATTCAAGAGTAGAACGCGATAGCGTAATCGGATCCCGCTCGCATTGCCTTGTCAATCTGTAGCCTCGCTTCGCTTCTCGGTGGACACCTCAACAATGTCGCGAGGAAAGCAACGTCTGTAGGCACAAAATTAGCGATTTAATTCTGCTCTACAACGCCCACTGCGAGTACAGTTGAGAAGTGCCCACTATGCCACAATTCTCCCTTTTGCGAATCGGCGAAATGCTCACTACGCATCCATCAGGCAACACGCGAACTTGCACAGCTGCTCACATTGTTCATGATTTTGCTGCTGTTGATGAATAAATGTGCCTGAGCGCTTTGTCTTGGATGCACCTATAGACCACTCACTCGTTGTGCAATTCACACGTCTTGACGCCTGGCGCGATTCTACGCTTCCCTAAAACAAGATTGCAAGCGTTAAGGGTACTCCTCGCATTACATGACATTGGTAGAAGGTTTTTTTTTAGAAGTAGTACCAAGCAATGGCGTGGCTCTGTGGTAGAACAGCTGCTTGCCACGCAGAAGGCCTGGGTTTGAGTCCCACTCGAACCGAGGCGTTTTAAATATATTTATTGATTCGCATCTATCTCCAATTTTTGCTGAAAATCAACGACGCCGACGTCGACACCGATGCCAACACCGGATGTTATGCATCAGCGAGCTCTTTAACGCAAATACTGCTTGGCCGTATTTGCCGCAGAAATTTGGCAAACTCCAACCTTCACGACTTGTCCACTGAAGATGAAGTCCTCCGTGGGCAAAAACGCATGAGCCACAAAAATTGACCAAATTCCACTACTCACCGCTGCTTCAATAAAAATGAAGAAAACTACACATGAGCGGCAAACAATAGAAAATATTTTTAATAGACTTAGCCACTAATTGAGAAAGACATTGAGGAACCGTGGAGACTAACTAAGCGACAAACACCGAAGCCGCGCGTTTCCGCTTCGCAGTTTACCCATCCGTGAGGATGGCTTTGGTGGTGATTTTTTAAATATCTAGGTGTCACTTTACCTTGTATGTGGTAAGAAGCCTGCATATTTTGGGCACCTCTTTCATTATTATTTCGAGCACCTTGGTATTATTTTGTTATGTGTGTTATAAAGAAAACAGCGTGTTCTGTGTCCTAGCAGATAAAAGCTACGAAGCCGCGGAGTGGGTGTTTGAGCGTCACCGCATTCTTCTATACACCCGTAATTATTATACTAGCAATTAATATAATTATACGGTCCTTTACAAGTTTATCCCTGCTGATTTGCTAGCAACGCGGCCTATTCAAGATAATGATGCAAAAGAGGTGCAAATAGCACCTCGTTCTGGCCGTTCCACAACGTCTCACGTTCTAGCAGCTGTGTACTAAGCGCTGAGAACATATTCCTTCTTAAATTATGCTTTATTAGGTGTGATGGGATACGTCACCACACAGATATTGTTAGATAGCATACTGAAGGAACTTGCCTTTGTAAATCATTTTCTTATCTTAATGCATAAATATACCAGGTGTGCCGCTTTAACTTCCGGTCATGAAATAACCTGGAGTGGCTTTTGAAGTAGACACGCCGCTAGTAGCCATGACGGTGAGTGTGGAACACTCTTTTTTTGCCTGCTAGCGTTACGAAGCACGTGGCCACTAGCGGCGCTGATTACCACATCCGAGTTTAAAAATGCACATGCGCACTGTGTACCCCATAAAATGGACGGGGTATGGCCGCCGCCGAAGCTCAGTTGGTATAGCATCGGACGATTTATTAGAAGCTCGCCGGTTCGGTCCCTGCCAGAGGCAAGTTATCTTTTCTTCCACTTTATTTGCTGGCATTTACATCATAATTACTACAAAACAGCATACCCTAAGCTTTCCTTGGCTGTCTGGTCTGCAAGTTCTAATTATACTGTCAGGGGCGTAGCCGAGGGGGTGGAGTGTATGGGGGGTTCAACCCCCCCCCCGAAAATTTTTGAATTTTGCTTGCTTATATATACACGCACACATACAAACGCACGCACGAACATACAAACAGTATGGTTGAACCCCCCCCCCCGAAAAAAATTTCTGGCTACGCCCCTGTATACTGTGTATAGTTCCCTACAGCGCCCGACAATGATCTTCGTTTAGGACAGTCCCGTAACAAATAATCTCCCTACCGCTCGATAGCATAACTCTGCTGCGGTGAAAGCGTCATCACGGCGTTTGCTATGATGACGAGGACCTATGAGACGAATGTTGTCTGAGACTGAAAAAACCACAAAGACAGCTTCGCTAAGATGAGTCTAATGCGAAAGCCACTTTGTTATTCTTTTTTTTTTTCTTTTCAGTCGATGTATGGATTCCCCACACTGACGCCTTCGGAAGCTTTCGGCACCCAACGTGGTTTTGCACAGCCTCAGTCATCGGAGCCATTGCAAGCTTTCCGCACCTCTACTGGTTTTGCAGTGCATCCGTGATAGGCCCGCCTTTGACCATGTGACAATGACATGGGATGATATCGTGGAGACATCAGAAATTGCGGGCATGTGTGATATCATGGGACGTCATCAGGTGGTGATTATTTCTTGCATCGTCGAGATGACGCCGGTAATCAATTTTTGCTTTTGACGGGGCATTAAAGGCTTTCGCCATAGGCATGGCTTAGTTATGAAACACTCCACCAAAGGGGAATGGTAAGGTGTCATTTTCCGCATAGGAGTTCACAGCAAGCTTTTCAGAGGAAAAGTCTAAAATTTAGAGTTTTGTTTGCGATATCATATGCAAGAGGGACAGATGCATCGCTGTTTCACTTGCGAAAGGTCACAGCAGTGGGCATTGCTGACTATCAATGGAGCCGTCACTGAACTACAACCTACGATGACCTATACTGATTAGGCATTGCATGAAGCACAGGTATCGCCTGTGCTTCATAACAACTTTACATAACAACTTTAAGGCTTCGATAACAACTTTACCATGGAGTACACCTTTTATGTTTTTGTTTGGATAGCTGTCATTCTCTAGTAATAAAGGGGAATTGCTCTATTCTTAATCATGAAACTTAATCTTGAAGCCGTAAAATAACCTTGTAGTTTGCTAAAGCGCAGGAGACCATGCTTTCTTAAGATTATTAGCTTGTTGAATTAGCTTGCTGATATTTAGCTAATTATCTTTCTCAAGATAATTAGTGTTGTTTCCTGCTGCTTATTCGCATCACAAGATAATGATAATTGTCGTCCAAACTCTACTTTTGAGTGCGTAGCACTTAAGGGGGACAGCCTGTCGTCATCCATACATCTCAAGTGGCGTGTTCATTCTCACAGTAATGCGCCCAATACAGGCCATAACAAGGCTAGAAATGCTCAATGCCGGGTTATAATGAACGATCAGGCCTAAAGTAACAAAACATCAGGCCTTCTTCGACGCCAATGCTTCGTCACTCCGACAGACCACAATTGCGTCTCATCGTATCAACACTGATGGTCAGAGTATTGTACGCCGTCGTCCCTATCGAGTCTGCTTGGCGTAACGCAGGACCATCGAGGAGAACGTGGCCGAAATGCTAAAAAGCAACATCATACGACCCTCTGCCAGTTCTTGGTTATCACCCGTTGCATTGGTACAAAAAAGGATGGATTGGTACGATTTTGCGTTGATTACCGCGCGCTCAACAAGATCATCCGGAAGTATGTATATCCGATGCCCCGTATAGATGATGCACTTGACTCTTTGCAAGGCGCGCAGTACTTCTCCATCCTTGACCTTCGTTCCGGATATTGGCAAATTTCAATGGACGAAGCGGACAAACAAAAGACCGCCTTTTCTACGCCGGACGGTCTTTACGAGTTTAACGTAATGTCCTTCGGTCTATGTAATTCCCCCGCCGCATTTGAAAGGATGATCGACACAGTTCTTCGCGGCCTCAAGCGGAAAACTTGTCTATGCTATTTGGACGATATCGTCGTGTTTTCCTCCACTTTCGATGACCATATGCAGCGCCTCGACGAAGTGCTCACATGACTCTCCAATGCTGGCCTTCAACTAAACACAAAGAAGTGCCACTTCAGTAGCACAGCGATCAAAGTTCTCGGACATCACGTTAACAAAGATGGCATGCATGACTCTCCAATGCTGGCCTTCAACTAAACACAAAGAAGTGCCACTTCAGTAGCACAGCGATCAAAGTTCTCGGACATCACGTTAACAAAGATGGCATGCAGCCCGATCCGGGCAAAATTTTTGCAGTGCTCAACTCTCCGCGCCCATATCGTGCAAAAGAACTGCGCATCTTCCTTGGGTTCGCATAATACTTCCGACGCTTCATCCGGAACGTTGTCACCATTGCCTCGCCTCTCCACAAGCTCCTTGCTGGTACCGCTTCCTTTGATTGGAATGATCAGTGCGAAGCCGCATTCCAAGAGCTCAAGCGCACACTCTCATCCCCACCGGTTCTTTGTTTTTTCGATGACAAGGCACCTACGGTACTACACACTGACGCTAGTGGACAGGGAATTGGTGCCGTACTGCTACAGCGCGACCGTGAATTTCACGAGAAAGTTGTCGCGTATGCAAGCAGCGCTCTGACCTCTGCAGAGAAGTACTCGATAACCGAACAAGATTGCTTGGCTGTTGTCTGGTCCATCCAAAAATTTCGTCCGTACCTCCATGGTCGACATTTCACTGTTGTGACAGACCACCATGCGCTATGCTGGCTGTCGACATTCAAAAACTTGTCGGCACGCCTTGGCCGCTGGATTCTCGGATTACAAGCATATGGATTTGATGTCATTTACAAGACCAGAAGGAAGCATCAAAATGCCGATGCTCTATCACGATGCACATTGCCGCCATCATCGGAGCACGTCACGTCACCTTGTCCAATTGGCCGCACTGAGGACGCATCGTAGATTACATCGATTTCTTCCCTGTCTTCATCCATCCGCACTTCGGTGTTTTCCAATCACCAGCGTGCCGATTCTTATTGCAGTGACATCATCAGTCGCCTAAGTGGCGCTTCGTCTTCTCCTAATGCCAGGCTACCGAAACAGCTCAAGCTATTCAAGTTTGAAGACGGTGTACTCCACGGTACAATTTTCACCCGGAAGGCCATCATCGATGGGTTCCCGTCGTACCGCGCACTCTTCGCGGTGAAGTTCTGCGTGCTTCAGACCACGGCCCAACGTCAGGCCACTTCGGCTGCCACAAAACCCACGAGCGCATCCGCAGCCGATTCTTCTGGCCAGGTCTTTTCACGAACGTAGCTAGATATATTGCCTCGTGCGTGCTTTGCCAACACCGCAAGCGGCCTACTACTGTCCCAGTCGGAACCCTAGAACCACTTCCTTGCCCAGCAGAGCCGTTCTCTGTGGTCAAAATTGACTTCTTCGGACCCCTCCCAACTACCCCAGACGGCAAGGGATGGATCGTCACCGCTGTTGATCACTTGACCCGGTACGCTGAGACGGCCTCGATCACTTCAGGAACTGCTTCCGAAGTAGCAACCTTCTTCATGAAAGCTATCTACCTACGACACGGGGCCCCTCAGTTTTTTTGAGCGACCGAGGCAAGGCATTTATCTCAAGCACGCTCCGTGATATTCTCCAAGCGTCAAACACAGTACACTAGACAACGTCTAGCTACCACCCACAAACAAATGGTTCGACGGAGAGAATTTATCGGACGCTGTGCGACATGTTGTCCATGTATATCCAACCTGCCCAGCACAACTGGTATGCGGTTCTCCCGTTTGTAACATTTGCGTATAATACATCTGTTCAACGGACCACAGACTACTCTCCGTTTTTCTCAGTATACGGACGCCAGCCAACCTCACCACTCGACGTTTCTTTCTTCTCTGGACCCGTCAACTCTTCACCATTCATTTGCGGCCAGTTTCTGTACCGGGTTGCCCAATGCCGTCGTCGCACCCTTAAAAACACCGAATCTAGCCAAGAAGATCGCAAAAATCACTACGATGCCACTCACCACGTCGTTTTCTATCGACCTGGCGACGCTGTACTCCTATGGACGCCTGCACGCACACCCGGTTTATGCGAAAAGCTTGAGTCTCGCTATAACCCTACAAGGTATAGACCAGACCTCGCTGGTGAACTACCGTGTCACACCTGTTCATGCCTCCACTGACCAACGCTGCCGTGGCACAGAGGTCGTGCACGTTTCGCGTCTCAAACCCTTTCATCTGCGTTCCACAATATAATTCGCGGCCAGGCTGGCCGTTTTCGTCAACGGGGGAAATTAGTGTAGGCATTAATTAGACTTAATCTTCCTCGTCTGTAAATAACCATGGCTTGTCATGGTCTTCAGCATAATATTTATTTCTACCAATCATTATGGGAATCGAACCCACGGCTAATGTGCGTACGTTAGGCTTATTTACATATTTCGGTCTATAAGGCCCGAATTCTGTAAGCTGAGCTGAGGATTTCCAGCCAGTGCAACTTATGCCGAGTTCATGTTGACAGAAAAACACAGACGGTGCATGCTAAGTGCTTACTTATGGCACATCTTGTTTTTCTCGTACCTAGTTTCTTATTTTCACTGACGCGGAAACTCATGTGTGTCTCAGGGACGCGTAAATCGAGTACAATCAATACCGAGCTACTTGGAAAAGACCCTGCAAGGAGCAGTCGGTTTTATAGTACCTCGGGTAGAATCATTGGGTCTCATCGGCTGACTACATAAATCCGAAGTATTGAGCAGCCTTCACATTGTGGTAAAAACTCAAATTCTGGTAAAACTCGTCTAAAGAGTGAGCACGTTACGCATCTCAGGCATGTAGGTGCAAGAAAACGACAGTAATGGCGTCACCATCAAAAACTGAAGCAATCTAGCTCATCACATGAATAGGCAACAAGAGACAAAAGGGTAAAATAAAAAGATTTATGCAAACTCGCGCAGCTATTTGTGTTCAGGAGAACCAGATATGCGCGCACAAAACTCGAATCAACACCGGGGGAAAACAAGTAATGTACGGATTATTTACGCAAGCCCAAAAAGGAGCCTCGGACTACTCATCAGGACGCTTAACGAGAAGATATTACAATTGGGAATACACAGCACCTTGAACGAACTCGCCAAGGCCCACTCAGGCCCACGAGAGCTAGAATTAACCTGAACAGCTGCCGGTAGAGTTATGCTAAAATCTGCAGACAAAAAACACTGAAAACTTGGTGGGTGACGTGCTGAAACTCTCTTTAAAGATCGGGAAACACAGCTATCCTCTACGTCAAATTAAGCAAATCCAACGCATTCTGGGATCAATTACATGCGATGTATTCAGTGAGTAGTACCTGTACGGGATTGTTTGCTTGGAGCAAGTGTTACAAGGTGTTTTGGCGTCTTTATGTAAATTGAGTAGTTCTGCCCATTTTGTAATCTCACCAGGCACGCCGTGTACACTGAGGTGTAAAGCGCAGCTCTTGGTCTGACCCGACGTGAACGCTCACGTTAGAGCATACACGTCAGTTTTATTGCCTAGAAGTGCACGCGACGGTTCGATCATGTGCATTCAGGAGTAGCGGCCCTAGGTGCATTCGCGCTACGCTTGAGGACAGCTTGCGCAGTTATACGCAGGCATAAGTATTGTTATAAATTATTATCAAAGCGTATAGCACACACTGCAATCAAGTTAAGCCTTGTTCTGACATGACGATTGCACGTGATCTTTTAGAGCGCCGTTCTTAGCCATCCGTTCCTGCGTTGAGCGGCGTAGCCGTTGTCGTTGGCGTCGGTGGCGTAACCGATAGAGCGAACAAGGGTGAAAGAGAACAAACACGGAGTCTGTCGGTATCACGAGCCATTAGCCTCTAACAGCGCTATCTTCCTCCGTCACGTGCGCTGGCCCCTCGGTCGGAGCTCGGGCGCATGCGGGGCTGGCACGAACACTACGGCTGGCTTAGCTAGTGACGGGGCTGTCGGCGTATCGCTTGCTTTGGGACGCCTGCTATGCAGAGTGTGGTGTGCGTAGCACTCGAGCGCGGTTGGCATGTCTATTAATATACAGTACAAGTTTGGGATGACCGAGTTTGAAGGTATGATCATATGAACACACGAGCCTTATACATGGATCGCTGCAGATTTCAGTAATTCGGCGTGTGTTTCCAACCGAGCCACCTCTTTACGAACACCACCTTTGCCAAACCAATATGCAGTCGCGTTTGTGCAAAGGTAACAGGCTTGGAAGTGAACGGCTAATCAATGACAATCGCACGAACATATGCATGGTGCCCTTTGTGACCACCAGAAGCTTCCGTTTCGGCCATTACACATGATGGGACATGAATGGCAGACACCCTTCGATCAATAATACAGAAGGGTGTTAATACGGGCTAGCAGCCCAACACCCCATGAAATTTTTCCAGAAGACACTTTGTCTAGAATGCTGATTTAACACACTAACATAAGGGTGTAGACAACATGGTGTTCGTCTGGAGAGAAAGCGATTCACACCCTTAAGGGTGTAATATGTTTAGTGAGGACGCTCTGTGGATGCAGTCAAGTGTGTGAAACAGGAGCACGTTTATTTTGTGAATGCCCACTTTAGGCCTCCCAACGAAAAAGCTGGCTTCGGCGATGTCAGGAATTAGTGTGGCAGCAGTATGTGAAACGAATATCTTGTCAGCAATGTCCGATGATGCAATATCAACAATTGCTGCAAGAGCAGTTATAGATTTTCTTAAGGGCACAGGAATGGACTTCAGCCTGGTGTGAAGCCAGTATGCCATGTAGTTATTGCATATTCGCACCACGTATTCCTCCCACATCATCACCCTTCATAGCTATTTCTTTCCTCTTTGCCTCCTCCCCTCAATACAGTAGCAGACTAAGGCGCTCAACCTTCCGCTGACCACTCTGCATTTTAATAAGTTCTATGTCTCTCCCTCAGGGAACGAGAAAAGAGATAAATGTTCCCGGTTTTTATTAAAGCGAACTCCTAGTGTATCTCATTGATTCAGACATTAGTTTGGTTTTCACCATAGATCATATTTGTCAAAATAATTCGAGAAACATATTCTTCAATCACTGTAAAAAGCATTGGAAAATAAAAACAAAATGTGCTGCTTATTGCATTTGACATGGTGCTTTCTGTGCTAATTCGGCCCTAGTGAATATACTTTGCACGTGGTAGTTGTGGAAAGCCTTCATTGATACACAGTGAACAAATATTAGGGTAGTTTTTTAAGCACGTAACTAATTTTACAGTGTGTCTCTCAGAACACACCTGGCTTATTTAAAAGTAAGTGTTTTATGCCGGGGTCCACCAAGATTTGCATGACGTATTTTCGTCACGGAAATACGTCAGCAAAATGAACGCCATCAAATGGCAAAAAAAGAAACTATTAAGAAAAAGTTGACAGGAGTCGAACCCATGAGCTCGTGGTCCGCGACAATGGCTGGTGGACGTTTAGCCCACTGAGCAACCGCCAAACCGATAACGGAGGCTACATGAAAGCGCCTTTATCTTTCACACTTTCCTCTCACAGTGCTGTTGCATGGATGGATGGATGGATGGATGCTATGTCCCCTTTATAACGGAGTAGTGACATGTGTGCTACCAGGCTCTGAAAAACAAAACAAAAAATTGGCCGCGTATCTGCGTGCTTCGCTGCAAATGTCATCTAAAGGCGATAGAAGAGGCGCTGCGTGAGATATGGACGCCATCTGGCAATACGTCGGGAAACATGAGTGCTGTGTTGCGGGCTGGTAGTCCTGGCGCAGCAGCAGGCGAAGACCGGCGGTGACCAACGCGACCGGCGGGGACGCCAGCCAGCCCGAACACGCGATTTGGCACGCGGCGACAAAGCAGAAGAAACGTCCGCACTCAACGAGTACTCTCCACACACTCTTTTATTTACACGTCGCCTGCGTAAAACAGGAATGCCAGAGCGGCGACCCATGGCATCCGTACAGTGCTATACAGAACCGAAACCGAACACCACAATGAGCTCGTGCAGAGGGCACGGAGGGAGGAAAGTTTCAGTGCTGTCGCATTTCAGCGCAGCTTAGAAACTAGGGTCTTTAGAATTACGTATGTATGCATTTCCACTAAAGGAACACACCACCTAATACTTACCTAGTGATGTTGCGCCTCAGGTATGCGTGATATGTACTTTTTGATCGACAACGTTCACAAGCATGAACAGCCGTACCAGTTCAAGAGGCCTCGCCCTTGGCAAGTGGTTCAACTTCGGCCGAGTGGCTGAATCGAGGGTCGTGCCGACAAACAGAAAGGCAGAAAGGCAGACCAAAATTTCCCCGTTTAAGTATCCCAAGAAAGACTATCTTCTTTAAAAAAACGAGCCGTTGCTGCGACCGTCCCATTCGGCGCGTTTCCAATAGAAATGTAATTTGGTTTAACACACCGTGAGGTGGTGGCTTCAGCCCAAGCCTCGCTCATAGCGTCCATCCAATAGTCGCACCACGTTCCCCGCACGCCCCGTGATAATTTACTGCCAGGCTAGAGCGAAGACACAACGCGCGTAGCGTTTATCTTCGCGTTTCACGACGCTTTGAAGGAGTGGATACCAAGCACGAGTGTTTGTGCTTGTTGATGTCATATTTGCGCGGGATTCACCATATGCGGTGTCCACGTATATGTTAAGAACTTCAGCAATCGCAAGGGTTAAATCATGATCATGGGCATCAGTCGTCGGTACGGAGATGTGTCACCAGGCGTCCACGTGAGTGCATCCACATCAGGCGGTGCTACATCTGCTTGTTGTATATCAAGAACGCAGGATCAGAGGGTGGAAGAGAAACTTTATTGAGCTGCTCTGTTATTCCACACTAAACAACCCATGTGCACACTCATTTCTAACTTCCTTACAAAGTACGGCTTTAGCTCGTCAGAAACTTGTTTGGCCAACCGCTCCATGTGAATTCACGTACAACGCGGAGTACTTCATCTCGGCTGTCTCTAGCTCAACCTCTTAACTGTGACAGGAGGTCTTGTATCGGTGCAAAATAAAAATGCTTTCAGACTCTTCAGTAGTTTCAGGCAGGGGGGAGCCTCGACCAAACCATCAGCATTGCCAATCGTACGTCCTGCCTTATACGTGACCTGGTAACGGTGATTTCACAGTACGTGTAACCAACGGTGCACTCGCGGAGCAGCCACAGAGCTTGCTGGACGCTTAGGGTCAAAAAGAGCAGTCAGTGGCTTGTGGTCCGTGAAAATTTCGAACTTGCGACCATACAAGTACTTGTGAAATTCTTGATTCCAAAAATAATGGCAAGTCCCTCTTTCTGGATTTGCGCGTAATTGCGCTCAGTTTGGGTCATTGATCGAGACGCAAAGGAACAGGTTTTTTCATGACCATCAACCACATGAGAGCACTGCCCCTAAGCCGTATGCAGACGCATCACATGTCAGACGCAAATCTTTTCTGACATCATAAATATGCAATAGCTGGTTATTACACAGCAATCTTTGCATTCTCTGAAACACTTGTCACCTGACTTGACCATTTCCATGCACTTTATTTGCGCAGCAAGTTGTGTAATGGCTCAAGCAGAGGTGCCAGATTTGGCATGAATTCGCATAGAAGTTAAACGAGGCCAAGAAATGCTTTGAGCTGTGTAACATCCTTTGGCTGTGGAGCATGCATGATAGCTTCCACCATTCTGTGTGCTGGGTGCAACCCATTCTGTCAATTATGTGTCCCAGATAGCGCACTTACTTTGAAATAACGAGCATTTTCTGCATTAACGCGGATTCCATGATCCTGTACTTCTTAAGCACTCTTTCGGTTCATTCGTAGCACTCTTGCTTATCTTTTCCTGAAATAAGTACATCATCTATGTAGCATGCAGTGCCAGGAATTCTCGTAAATCTGGTCCACTACTGCTTGGAACATCGCCGGAGCGCTTGCTACTCCGTACGGCAGTCTTTTGAATCTAAAAAGACCCAATGAGTGTTCACTGTCAACAGTTCTTGGACGCGTTCATCAAGGTGAAGTGCAGGTAAGCCTTAGAGAGATCTAGAATTGGAAATTTGTGCCTTCCTACTACAGATGCAAAGATGTCCTCGGTAAAGGCAGTGGGTACTGATCACCTCTATACGCGGATTTGCAGTAATTCTGTAGTCCCCCATATCCTAACAGAATTGTCTTTCTTTGGCACTATCACAACAGGGGTCGCCCATTCACTGTGCTTGACTCGTATATGAGTCAGCTCTCTCACAGTGTCATG